>NW_019488009.1:0-509 GCF_002814215.2 Seriola lalandi dorsalis | reverse complement strand
GGGGGGGGAATCTAGACCGACTGGCCAAAGATGGGACAGCGTCAATAAATCAAATACAGGCAGACCGTCTGACTCAGCAGCACCTCAGAGACTTTCTTGCATCTTTGCAGACATGACTTTGTTGCATGTTATTAATATCCACATGCACTGTTACTGTCCCACAGAGAGTTTAACAGTGATGTCCACAGGATATTTTTATATTTGGTGAATTTTCAAGAAATTGTTCCTGTGGATTAAATTCTTTTTATGGAAAAAAAAAAAAAACCCAAACATGACTGAAACATTTCATTTCTAATAAACTTCTGACTGACACTGTGAAGGAATTCAACACTTTCTTTTGCTTGCTTTAACGTGCAGACACACCTGTCAGACATGAGACAGCAGTTAATGTGGATGTGGACATATTCTTTCCTCTTCAAAATAAAAGTTTTATGTTGTCTGGGTCTTGGATCCTGCATATCTTCCAACACAAGTGGCCTGATTGTGACCACAGATTACATCTACACCTC
>NW_019488008.1:0-618 GCF_002814215.2 Seriola lalandi dorsalis | reverse complement strand
CCTGCTCCCCGTTCCTGTTCCTGCTCCTGCTCCCTGTTCCTGCTCCTGCTCCCTGCTCCTGCTCCCTGTTCCTGCTCCCCGTTCCTGTTCCTGTTCCTACTCCCTGCTCCTGTTCCTGCTCCTGCTCCAGCTCCTGCTCCCTGTTCCTGCTCCTGCTCCCTGCTCCCTGTTCCTGCTCCTGCTCCTGCTCCAGCTCCTGCTCCTGCTCCTGCTCCCTGTTCCTGTTCCTGTTCCTGCTCCAGCTCCTGCTCCTGCTTTGTTTTCCTGGTTACAACTTGTTTCATTACATAACCCGGCAGCCACAGAGGAGCGCAGGGCGTAAGCAGAGCTGTCAGTCCCATTTACACCGATCATGTCCCCCTTTCTCTTCCACCTCCCTCAGGCATTTTGTATTCTCACTGCGTTCATGACAAAAGGAACAATACTCATAAATTTCACTTTGACACTGCAGGGACTCCGAGTGTCAGTGAAGTGGAAATGAATAAAGCATTTTATTGCTCACAAACAAAAATCCCTTGACATTTATTGCTCTGAAGTGAAAGTGAGAGGGGGGCATGATGAAGTATTTTATCACCTTTAACAATTGTTGAGTCTCTGATTGTGAATCTGTTTGGGTGC
>NW_019488007.1:0-509 GCF_002814215.2 Seriola lalandi dorsalis | reverse complement strand
AAAAATCTTCGTTTAACTTCATTTATTTTAAAGCTAAACAATGCAAGAAAAAGAAGCTACCCCGGGGCTCGTAAAAGTTTACAGTCATTCACAGCCGAGTTGTCACATATACAGAAAGCCGCTGAAGGGGACGAGGCAGCCCATTGGACAGAGCATTCATAGGATGCACCGGCTTCGAAGCAAATCTAAATATTTACTGACCTGTAGTGGACGCTGGACGGGTGGAGGCTTTTTTTTCTGCAGATGTGAAGAAAGAGTGACATAGAGATGGAAGCGCCGATGGCATTTAGAGAGAGAGAGAGAGAGAGAGAGAGAGAGAGGGAGACAGAGAGAGAGAGAGAGAGAAAGAAAGAGAGAGAGGGCGAGAGTAGCTGAGAGCCGCGGTCGGGGAAGAGGAGAGAGAAGAAGAAGAAGAAGAAGAAAAAAAATCACACACTCACTTCGCACAGTCGTCGTGTTGGTGGTGGCGGTGGTTGGTGGTGGTGATGATGATGATGATGATGATGATG
>NW_019488006.1:0-509 GCF_002814215.2 Seriola lalandi dorsalis | reverse complement strand
GTGTGTGTGTGTGTGTGTTTTTGTGTGTGTTTTTGTGTGTGTTTTTGTGTGTTTGTGCACTTAAAAAGAAAACTAAAGTAACATCACTTTTACTTCAATCCACATTTAAATGAACCTGCATGTGTGGAACATCTACGCCATATGTTCAGATTTTAGTATATTAATACCATGTAGTATAATGTCACAAGTAAAGTATTTGATAGGTATCATAATAAAACTGACTGTTAATATATATTATGCATATTGATATTCTAAAAATTGCAGCTTTTTATTGCAAATGTTCACAATTAATTTTCCTGTCAAAATGTGGTTGGTAGCTTCTGTTCGCTAATATTGTACTATTCCTTAACGACTAACAAACAGAGGTCTGTGTGGGAAGTCAGCTAAGGCTAAACTCCTATTGGACCAGCTGAGGTCACTGCGTGGAGAGGTATATGCCCATGAGCTGTACTCTTATATGTACAGAAGTCTGCTGTAGAAAGTTGTAATTTCGAGTGAAGCAAAGAAGG
>NW_019488005.1:0-509 GCF_002814215.2 Seriola lalandi dorsalis | reverse complement strand
TAACACACATACACATACACATACACACACACACACACACACACACACACACACACACACACACACACACATAAACATTCGTTTTGAATATACAAACGAGTATGTAGGCAGGTAAAAAGGGTTATATAAAACACAGTTGCATTATTTGTACTCGAGTACCAGTAAAAGTATTGCTAGTTTTATACTCCGCTCCACCAGCAGTGAACAAATATATCAATCAGTAGAATAATTTCTAAGTCTGATTAATCATTTCTTATGACATTAGGCAGCTATATTTCCTCTATTTTCAACTATAACCTGCTGTACTTGGTTAGATGATGAGATTAGAGTCGGGGGATAGTTTAACCTGTAACGTATACAGATTGCTGGTAGGATCTTAGGCAGTTGGTGGCTGTGGTAACATCTCACTGTTTACACCTGTACAATCAATGTAAGCTTCCACAGAAACCAACAACACACACACACACACACACACACACACACACACACACACACACACACACACACAC
>NW_019488004.1:0-509 GCF_002814215.2 Seriola lalandi dorsalis | reverse complement strand
AAAGAAAAGAAAAGAAAAGAAAAGAAAAGAAAAGAAAAGAAAAGAAAAGAAAAGAAAGGAAAAGAAAAGAAAGGAAAGGAAAAGAAAAGAAAAAGAAACGAAAAGAATAAAGTGAAGAGAAACAGAAAGAAAGAGAGGAGTAGAAAAGAACGGAACATAGACACTGATAACAATAGAACAGAATGTAATGTAGTAGAGAGAAACAATATAATATAGCAAAGAGTAACAGAATAGAATAGAAGAGATAGACAGATGGTAATAAAATAGAATAGAATAGGGTAATAGAGTACAGAGTAATACAAGTGACTTGGACAGAGTTATAGAATAGAATGAAATAGAATAGAGGGAAATAGAATAAAACAGAATATCATACAATTAGAATAGAATAGAGGGTTAGAGAATAGAATGAAACAGAATGGAGACCAATAGAATTGAAAAAAATGGACTAGAGAGTAATAGAAAAGAATAGATGGTAATAAAATAGAATAGTGTAGGGTAATAGAGTACAG
>NW_019488003.1:0-509 GCF_002814215.2 Seriola lalandi dorsalis | reverse complement strand
TTTTTTTTCATATTCAATTTTAAACAATTCTAATTCTACATGCAAATACAACCAGAATATATTTGTGGCACATTAATGTTCATTTTCTTTTTCTCCTGCAGCTGATAAAGTACTGGGAGGCCTTCTTACCTGAGGCGAAGGCCATCTCATAGAGCCCACACACACACAACAGACAGTCCTGACTGGCTCCGGTCAAACTACACTACCCATAATGCACCTGTCCTCCTGGGTCTCCCTCCTCCTGTTTGTGCCCAGAGTGAAGAAGAGAAGTGAGGCAGCGAACCAGCTCCAAGTGACATTTCTGCAGTTAAAAAAAAACAAAAAACTCTTTCAATTTTACAGTTCACCCTCTTTTACTCCTCTTTTTCTTTCTGCTGAACTGTGCTGCGTTCAAGTCCCGTCAGAGTAATCGTTGTCAGGAACGACTCAGACTGATGCATTCACACACAGTAATAACATTAACAAAAATATCTCACTCACACTGTTTCCGTCACGTTGATGTCAGAATT
>NW_019488002.1:0-509 GCF_002814215.2 Seriola lalandi dorsalis | reverse complement strand
TCTGTGTCCTTTTTTTGGCATGCGAGCAGCGTTGATCGAGAAAGAGCCAAAGTGAAACTAGAACATCTGCTACAGATGTTAGAAAACCTCTTTTTAAAAATCCTGTCAACAACTGTAACAACACTAACAGCTAAAGATCCAGCCAGGCAGCAGAGCCTTTCTTTATAGTACATCGGCTCACTTCATGTATTTAGATAAGAACGGTAGTTTTCTGGAAAACTATCCAATATTGTTGTTTTATAAAATATTTGTTTTTTCTAGTGGCCTGTCACAAAATTTCCCATAAGCCCTAGATCAGGGGTAAAATTCAAAGAGGTCCAAAGGTTGGGAAGGTTGGTCCAGGGGTGGAGGTTCTTTAGAAGAGAGCATTGGTGAAGTGTGATGGATATGGATGACAACAAGTTACGTTGACGCGAGTGTTTAAGGGGCCGTGCTGGTAGTTTTTTTTTTTTAATGGAAGCTGTAGTTTTACTTGTTTAACTTTGTCAAAATCATGAAGGTTTCAGTTT
>NW_019488001.1:0-509 GCF_002814215.2 Seriola lalandi dorsalis | reverse complement strand
TTATTGATAAATCAGTGTCTCGACCTTGGTTTTGGGGACCAGGGAGGAAACCTCCTTCTACTTTTATGCTGTGCTTCTATTTCCCAAGACAGGAGCGTAACAGGGGATCAATAGCATTTTATCCACTCTGAATCCAGTTCTGCTTATTGAATCTTATTGATGTGTGAGCCATTTTAACACTCACGTGTAATTTCAGCACATTCTGTGTTGATTATGTGTAACTGAAATGACCATTAACTACTAATTAATGTGTTAATATTACAACTTAATGCTGACGTATGTGTAATTCTATAAAAATCAATTAAAGGGTGAAACAGACAGGTGCAATTTAATCAATGATCAAATGTTGACAGGGTACGGAACAATGCATGACCACACAAAAGTACAAGACAATGTTTTAAAACTCAATTTCCCAAACTAAGCTTCCTTCCGACCAACATGTTCAGCCAACAAGCATGCACATGCACATACAGTATTCCTGCCAGTAAAGCCAATGAGCATCACTTCCT
>NW_019488000.1:0-681 GCF_002814215.2 Seriola lalandi dorsalis | reverse complement strand
AGTGCATTTAATGGGGACTATTTTCAGCCGTGGATGAATACATACTTGATGCTCTATTGAGTTTTTCAGGTTTTACAGGTGTTTGTGGGATTAACTAAGAATTGGCCAGGGACAACAGATGAAAATTAGCCTTTAGGACTTACTTATTCTTTTTTTCTTTGATTAATGTGCTCCGTCCCTATAATAATAAATAAATAAACTTGGAAGGAATATCTAATTAACAGGTTTTTTGAGAAGAGAAAAATAACACACATCAGGCTTTGGCTCGACAGACAGGACTTGATAATGAGACTAATTCATTGTTGGTTTTGGTCTTTAGCTAAAAAAAATATAGATTTCTGTGCAGAAATCTGCTTTGTCTTTCTTGCTTGCTTCAGGTTACGGATAGGAACATTTCTGTTGGACATGTTGAAATATCCTTCTAGTACTATGAGAATATTTGAACCTGTTTAATGGAAACACGGTCTTAGGACACAGTTCTTGATAACAGTTTTTTTTTTTTTTTTACAGTGCAGAGCTGAGTGAGTGAGAGGAATCTGAAAGAAGGAGAGAGAGAGAGAATTTGGTAGCTCGAGTGGCCCAGAGACCTTTGAAGAGATTAGTGGCAGAGGTATTTCCCTGGAGAGAGAGAGAGAGAGAGAGAGAGAGAGAGAGAGAGAGAGAGAGAGAGAGAGAGGGAGA
>NW_019487999.1:0-509 GCF_002814215.2 Seriola lalandi dorsalis | reverse complement strand
AACCACTATAGGTAGTACTGGTAATGTCCTTCCAGCCACACCTGACTTTTCTTTCCCCCAGTTTATCAGTGAACATAGTCCCATTCCTCCTGAATAACCTGAAAACTTCTGGAGTTTTCTGCCTGACCTGGATCACTTCACCTTCCACCCCCTGTTTCTTCCTGCTGCTCAAAGAAAAAGAAAAGAAACTTGTGCTTAAATTGAGCTGCTGTTCCCATAGGACAGGGTAGCGACGGTACAACTTTATTAACAGTTGTAGTGGAAATTGAGCAGACAGAAGACATGGAACCTTAGAAACTCTGACAACATGTCAGCAATTACTAACATCACCTAAGACATGAATAACATTTGATCTACTTACATGAACAATAGTTTGATTTAAGACCAAAAGAGCATTAAGTAGAGAGCATGTTCAAAAAATATATTCTTCAGGTTCAAGAAGGATTCAGTTAGTGTCTGCAACTCCTCTGATCTGCTCCACTATACATCATAGATTTGAAGTCAATGCA
>NW_019487998.1:0-510 GCF_002814215.2 Seriola lalandi dorsalis | reverse complement strand
CATCAGCAGAATTTATCCTCTGGGGACCGTGACTGTACAACATGTAAAGACAGTCTGTCAGACAGATGTAGAGAAAGTCCAGTCTGGACTGTTCTGGACTCTGGACTGACGCAGCTGAAGGTTTGTGTTTAAATGTGGACATGAAGAACCAGTGCTGAGGCCACGGTATCAGATCTAAACAGGACCTGGTCTCAGTGGACACCAGCAGCTGAGCTGTGTCCTTGTCCGACCTCTGCTGATCAGTGATGTGGCTGCAGCTGACTGCGGCCTGTCAGACAGAACTGAGGGATTTCAGATCCACTGAGCTGCTGTCACTTTGTCCCTGTGATGTTTTCCATGTGGCTTCGACAGCTCGGCTCAGCGCAGGGGCGGGAAAGTGCTAATGAGCAAGACGCCAGCCCTCTAACAACACACATCAAGGGTGTGTGTGTGTGTGTGTGTGTGTGTGTGTGTGTGTGTGTGTGTGTGTGTGTGTGGGTAAGCAGCTTTGCTAACTGTGCTTCTTAATTG
>NW_019487997.1:0-510 GCF_002814215.2 Seriola lalandi dorsalis | reverse complement strand
TGCATCGTAACTCCTGACGCTGGCCAAGCTCCTCCACCGTTGAGTAGCCAAAACATGGCACAACCCACTCCAGCAACCGGCGTGTTGCCCAGGCCCGACCAGACCAGTCCCATACCTGCCGACACAGGGCAGTTTCCCCCTCCATTGGACAGTCAGTTTCCAGTGCCTCATCCTAAGTTCCTGCCCCGACTGGTAGCCCCCTATGCAGAGGAGACCACCTTTCCAGACTTCACTAAAGAGGATCGATCCCAGTACACAGAACTGCGTATGTGCCTTGAGACTCTCCTTACGGCCTCCCAGGATGAAAGGTACAAATACGCCCTCCTGTTAAGACATGTCAAGGTCCCACGTGCTCACAACATAGCTCTGGCATACGCTCACTCTACCACGCCCTACTCAGATGCACTAGCTGCTCTCGACGACCGCTATGGGCGGCCCTGGGACTTTGTCCTTCAGGAACTCAGAGAAATAGACAAGCTCCCACCAGTCAAAGATGACCGAGCCCTGGAC
>NW_019487996.1:0-510 GCF_002814215.2 Seriola lalandi dorsalis | reverse complement strand
ATATGTAGAATCCTCTAAGTTTCAAAATCAAGCCTTCACATTCATTACCATGGTTAACAAACAGGTAGAAGTTAATAGAATGAGGACATACCGTATCTGTAATATAAGACTAATCTGTGCCTGCCCTCGTGCTCTGACTCATACACGTCATGCAGCATGGGAGTCATGTATTGACCCATGTATTGAGTCATTCAGATCAATTATTTAATGCTGCTGAAGTATGGAAAGAGAATATATAGTAATGTTAATGATTAATGAACTCATCATTTCAGCAGTACACGTATCCATCCATTCAGTTCACTCTGCAGTTCTATATTGTATCTTAAGACATTTCATGTTGAGCTGTGTGTTCCTGAGCGTGTTTCTGTGCCACTGAGTAGAACTGTGTGTACGTGTGGGTGCGTGTGTGTGCGTGTGTGTACGTGTGGGTGCGTGTGGGTGCGTGTGTGTGCGTGTGTGTGTACGTGTGGGTGCGTGTGGGTGCGTGCGTGTGTGTGCGTGTGTGTGCGT
>NW_019487995.1:0-510 GCF_002814215.2 Seriola lalandi dorsalis | reverse complement strand
AAAAAAAAAACTATTAAGGCAATCTTCCCTTTCTTCCTCGTTCTCTCCTGCTTTTTCTTTTTGACTTGACAGCCGTGGAGGAATTTCCTCTGCTCTTTAAACTCCTTTTATTTGCTGGTTCATCTTTCATTGGTAGTGTGAAATTGATCGCAGCTCCATCACTGAATCTCCGTGTTGCCACCCCTGGCCCTGGCGGCTCACACATTGTAGACCTAGGCTGACCCTTGATCCCTGATACTAATGCCTGGGTGACCAGGGAGAATCCTAGAAACCCGGGCCTCTGTGTCTAGCTCTATGTATATGTATGTGTGTGTGTTCTTGGGGGGATCCGTCAACAGAGTATAAAGCGCCTTGCCGTATGGGTGATGATGGCTGACACAGGGAATATGTGGGCAAACAGAGCCTAAAGCATTACACAACAAAACACAAAATACGACAAAGTGTACTAGAGTTTATGTATTACAACTACACAACAGCTCTCAAACAAAAATATGAACTAGTGCATCTGAT
>NW_019487994.1:0-510 GCF_002814215.2 Seriola lalandi dorsalis | reverse complement strand
TGTGTGTGTGTGTGTGTGTGTGTGTGTGTGTGTGTGTGTGTGTGTGTGTGTGTGTGTGTGTGTGTGTGTGTGTGTGTGTGTGTGTGTACTGAGGTTCAGTGTGTTTTTCAAAGACTCTCCTCCTGTCATATTCATCTTGTCCTCTTTTTCTCTCTCATCTGTTCATCATTATCCCCCCTGTCCGAAGCATATGGCATCATGTGGAAGCCAAGTTGAATAAAATTTTAATTTGCCATATAGTGAGAAGGACGGAGGATGCTCTTTGAGATTGGTACTTTGGAGGGGATTGATTTATCACTAAAAGCTGAATATTCAAGTTAGCAGAGCTGCAACTAACAATATGAAATATACCAAAAATAGCAACAGTAAGGCTGCAGCTAGCAATGTTTTCATCATTTATTATTATTTTATTTTCTCAACTGTTTGTTTCGTCCGTAGAATGAAAGACTGTCCAGAACCATAACATATTCAATGTAATATCACATATGGCAAAAGAAAAACACAGATAGA
>NW_019487993.1:0-510 GCF_002814215.2 Seriola lalandi dorsalis | reverse complement strand
AAAATCCAAATCCACTGATACAGTATGTAAACACTGTACCAAATGATAAGTATGCATAACAATAACTAACACAATGAAGGCTGAGTTCAACAGTTATGACACTGAAAAGAACTGGTGCTCCTGAAGGTTTTCACATAGGCTTTAGATATGTGATAAAAACAAAATCTTTTCCTGTATTAACACAGTCTTTTACAAATGTGTTTTGCAGGGACCAGCTGGTCCTCAGGGAGCACATGGCCCACAGGGAGAAGAGGGCAAGAGAGGACCCAGGGGTGAGCCCGGTGCTGCTGGACCACTTGGACCTCCTGGAGAGAGAGTAAGTACTTAAACCAGCTTATTTTCTATGTTTTAAAAAATGCTTGCTGTATTGCACCACTCTGGTACAGTATAACAGGTTCCCTGTTGTGTAGATTCTTAGATCAAAGGTTGTCACATGTTTTTATGTTATAGATCTATTAATATGTCACATATATCACATCACACAGAAGAGGTTTGACCCACAAAATTCAT
>NW_019487992.1:0-510 GCF_002814215.2 Seriola lalandi dorsalis | reverse complement strand
TATTTCTGGTGGTGTCCCACAGTGTAGGTGCACAGTGGGTGAGGGGCCCCTCCCCCGTTTTATCCTGAAGACTAAAAGCAGCAGGGAGCTACGGAAGAGGACGAGGGACATGTACACTGAGTTTCTCATGTGTCTCACCTGTTCTGGACGTCGTGTCAGGAAATGTTTCTTTGTTCATGTGAAGACACTTGGCCCCGCCCCTTTGTACTCAGTCTGTTTGAGTAAACTTTATTAGTTTCTCCTCAGTGTGAACATTAACTGAACCCTTGTCAGACTGGGGGTGTTCAGGTGTGGAGCTGTGATGATGATGATGATGATGATGATGAAAGTGTTGTGTCCTCAGCTTCTGTTTCAGTCCCTGGTCACGTGTCTGCGTGAAGGGTTGGTCGGCCACCGTGTGGAACGGCCTCCCTGACCCGCTGCTGGCCGCCGGGTCCTCCGGGTGCTGCACCCCCGAGCCGTGGCTCCTCCCCGGTTGCAGCTCCGTCTACGACAGCCTGGTCAGGTGAG
>NW_019487991.1:0-510 GCF_002814215.2 Seriola lalandi dorsalis | reverse complement strand
GAAAGGAAAGAAGAAAGGAAAGAAGAAAGAAAGGAAAGAAGAAAGGAAAGGAAGAAAGGAAAGAAGAAAGGAAAGGAAGAAAGGAAAGAAGAAAGGAAAGAAGAAAGGAAAGGAAGAAAGGAAAGAAGAAAGGAAAGAAGAAAGGAAAGGAAGAAAGAAAGGAAGAAAGAAAGGAAAGAAGAAAGAAAGGAAAGAAGAAAGGAAAGGAAGAAAGGAAAGGAAGAGAGGAAAGGAAGAAAGAAAGGAAGAAAGAAAGGAAAGAAGAAAGAAAGGAAAGAAGAAAGGAAAGGAAGAAAGAAAAGTAGAAAGGAAAGAAGAAAGGAAAGAAGAAAGGAAAGGAAGAAAGGAAAGAAGAAAGGAAAGAAAGGGTGAAGAGGGGAGGAGAAGAGGAGAGTTGGCCTGAGGCAGAGACTGACCTCCCACAATGTAAAGATATCTTGTCTTCATTTGTAAAGGAAACACACACACACACACACACACACTCACACACACACACACACACACACTCAC
>NW_019487990.1:0-510 GCF_002814215.2 Seriola lalandi dorsalis | reverse complement strand
ACTGAAAACTGATCAGTCCACTGAAGTCCATTAATCCAGTACAGATGGGTGCTATTGTTTTACACTGCATCTTGTAACCTTGAATTCCTTTGCTTTCTGACATCATGAAGTATGCCCATGAACTATTGGTCATAAGAGCTGAAGAGCCAATATGGATACAGAGTTAAATTCACAGCGACAGAACTAAAAGAAGTCCACGGTCAACCGGCGTCGACCTCTCACCTCCGCGTACGCTCTCCACCCCTCGTGGAGACCCCGCTCCTTTTGTCTTTAGGCAAGAGACTGGAATGCAGAAAGGGGGAGAACGCACTAAAAAGGAAAGGAAGGAAGGAGATGGTTCTTTGAAAGTGTGGTGTGTGTGTGTGTGTGTGTGTGTATGAGTGTCCAAAGATAACTAAAACAAAGGCAGCATGAGAGAACCACAAATACCCACTGACATTTATGAACAGAAAAGAGAAAATGCCAAGGTTTATCTGCTGAACAGAAAGCGGTAAGGAGGAAAAAAAAAAA
>NW_019487989.1:0-510 GCF_002814215.2 Seriola lalandi dorsalis | reverse complement strand
CACATGAATGCATCAATGTAAAATCAATGATAGAATATAATAGTGAATCATGAAAACATCAGATAAAAAATTAAACTATTATATTTGACATTTAAATCTCATGCAAGTTTGTTTTTTCTCTTAATCCCACTTATCTCGATATAAAGTTGCTGCACTTTTGCTACAGAAAAACAACACACTCTTAACTATATAATGTGATACATATCAAAGTGGTGACTTATTCCATCCCATATGAGGTCACTCATACTCAGGTTTGTCAGTCAGGTTTCTGGATTCAGTCTCTCAGAGCTCAGAGCTGCTGCCAGCAGCTGTAAGATCACAGTCCACTTTTATAAACAGTAAATATAGAAAACTGTCTTGAACAAGTTCATCTACACAATAATTTGAAAAGTGGAAATAGTGTGTTGATCATTTGAAATACAAATAATAAAGAAAGAAAATAAAATGACCTACGAGGTGGAGGGTGTTTGGCTAAAATGAAAAGAAAAGACAAATCATTTCAGTCACAGT
>NW_019487988.1:0-3229 GCF_002814215.2 Seriola lalandi dorsalis | reverse complement strand
AACAACAAACAGTCATGTTGTTGTATTTTTGATGGAAGATGTTTTTCTTTTTCCTAAGTCTTGTTTATAAATTGGTTAATCAATACATCCCAGTGTACTGTGCCTTCATGTGCTTTCCTTTACTCAGGTGATAAAGCTGTTGGACTGCCATGTTTGCTACGAACTCACAACGGTCCATTCATTCAGATCAGTACAAATTTCCAAGTCTGATGTCCTGTCAGTTACGTTCACTGTAGGTCAGGTTCACTATTTGCTTATCTTGAACGTCTTTACAAACGGCCTTCTGCCCGTGAAGAAGCGCTCAGCTTCACTGCCTCCTGCAGTACGTTCCAGATGAAACCTGGTAAAATAACATGGTAATGTTTAATCTGAAATAAATGTAAATTCAAAGACATTATGTTCTGAACATTAAAGTGAATACTATCTTTACTGTTGTAAGTCTTGTACCTAATTTGACAGAAATCAGACGCAGGATAATCCACTATTTTCTCTCTTGAATAACTGAACTGCCTGAAACAAAATGTAGTGGTTTTAATCTTCTCTTTCAAACAGGATGTACCTTCCTGTTGGACCCTGGCTCGTTGGGTCGTTCCCTGCAGGACTGAGCTGCCAGGATTTTAACAGCAACCAAGAGGCAAGACCACACTTGTGTTTCAGCTTCTTTACACTGGCTCTCAGTATTGATTTGAAGCTCTTATTGGTCTTTTAAGGTTCCTTCGTGGCCTTTTATTCTAGTTACATGATTAATCTCTTAGTACCATATGACCCAGTATGTAGTTTGAGATCCTCAGGCAGAAATGTTTTATCTGTACAGAGATCGGATTAAAAACTAAAGGGGACAGAGCGTTTGCAGTCGGAGCCTCGAGGCTTTGGAAAAACCTACCTGAGAAATTCAGGCTGGTTGAGTGAGTGACATGTTTTAAAATCCCTCTTAATACATTCATTGATCAGAGAGCCTGTCCTGACGTTATTTGACTTTTTTACTGTACTTTATTTGTCTTGGTGATCATTTATTTTTCTGAATCGGTTCTTTCTTTTATCTCATGATTTTGGTTTGTTTTGCTGCACGTTGTAGCGTGCTGTAACTTGATATTGTTTTTGGTCCTATAATCTCAAATGTCCCGACAGACTGACTAACTGATCATTATTACACCATTGTTCAGCCGAATGCAAAGACTCTGAGTTGGAGTTTCCCCATTGGCCGACGCTCTTTCAAAATGAATTGGTGCCAACAGTTTGTCTCTAGATTTAGACTTTGTTCAAACAAGACTGTGTATGAACCTGGAACTTGGCAGGACCATGTGTGGTATTAACTGTGGCCTTAGGGCTACACCTCTTGCTACAGGTATTCACCTCGCCATTCTGGTTTCCCAGGTCCTCAGGAGCGACAGGGAAGGGGAGTGGCACTTCTAATTCACTGAGCCTTGCCTCCGTTAAGGCAAATACACTACTTTAAACAACAATATGCTTACTGCAGCACAGTAATACAAGCCCTGTTAAGAAATAAAGGGTTTATGTTCACTGAAACGCTAGAGGACTTTTAATTTGTAACTTGTAATTTGTAACTTTAACACGGCAAATGGGAGGGACTGAACGTGGCTTCACGGTAAAGCACCGGTATTATCATATCAAACAGAGGGAGTGAGAAATGAAGACTTGCCTCTAAAGACGCGTTACCTTCTGCAGGTGAGGTAAACAAAGGCCCCGGTCACTTTCTGAGGAAATACACTAGTTGAAAACTGATGTGGGTCCCACTTCTGACTTCTCTGACTTCTGACTTTCTCTCTGAGAGATCATGTCATACAGCTGAAGTCACAGCACAGTCTTTGTCTTATGTGTTTGGTGGTTTTCAACAACAGCTTCATTGCTTTATTGGAAACTCTGCTGTATTAAAATACTGTATGTGAGCAGAGTGAGCAGAAGAGCTGAAACCAGGACGTGATGATGTCTTTTCTTTTTTTTTTTTTGACAGCGGTTCCGAAACAATTTTCAAGGACGAACTCAATTTCTCACATTGACTCTGCGCAGTCCAGCCAATTAATTACAGCCAGTTAATTTACTGTCTTGTCCTGTTTCTTGCGTTTCTGTGTGAGTCGGTGTGTGTGTGTGTGTGTGTGTGTGTGTGCAGAGCTCTGGGGGTGGAGGCTGGTCTCGCAGCTCTCTCTGCTCACACAGTCCACACAGCTCTGCAACGCAACGCTTCAGCCCAATGTAATTTCCCCTCAGCTGGACTCTAACGAGGGTTTTCCGATGAAACGTCACCAAAGACTTGACAGATAGAGGCAAGTTTAGCCTTTTTTTTTGGTAATCTTTCTAAAAATGTGATGGCTGCCTGGCTCTGCTGTCTTCTGTATACCGTGCTCAGAGTATTTTCATTTTACTGTCCACTGAAGATTGAACAGCAGGGTTTTGATAAGTTTATCTCAGTCAGGTCTCCTTAGTAAAATACTTCTTACTGCCGTTGGCTTATCAAAACAGCAGAGCTCGGGTGAGTCCTTGAAAGTCCATAAATTCACACACGTTGAATTTTTTATGTCCTTGAATTTGCCGCACAGTGTGATAGTCGGCTTCATTTAAGTTCTACAGAGATTCTTGTCCAGGCAGCGACTTTATTTGAATGTCAATTTAAATCTCATTATCTCATTGTACTTTTACACAAGAGTCTTTGTGTTCAGGGACATTGATTATCAGCGGTCACGTAACAGACACATATTCTGTATTATTTATTTATAGCTCATTGTATTAAGACGTATTGTTCTGTATTGGTGGGTTTCCCTCCCATCCCTCTTCAGCATGTTTCACTCCCTCTCTTTCATACAGAGAAATGCATGTGCACATACAGTGCAGTATCAGCAGCATCACACAACTTTTGAGGAGCAGGTTGGACAAGCAAGTGGACATTGACTTTGTTTTGAGAAAAGAAGTCCACTATGAACATTAGTATGTAGTACATATGTAGAGTGTAGTATGGAAGTGGGAAAAAAATAAAGCCCCACCCACATTTAATCTTTCTCTCACTTCCAGTCTTATTGCCTGAAACACTGTTATTGTCTTTTCATAATGTCTCTCTCTCTCTCTCTCTCTCTTTCTCTCTCTCTCTCTGTTTTTACTTGTGTGATTTAGAGCTGTGGGAAAAACATGTCTTCTCATCAGCAACACAACGTGCCTTCCCCGGGATTATATTCCTACTGTGTGAGTATGATGCACACAAACACATGCTCGCTCGCTC
>NW_019487987.1:0-510 GCF_002814215.2 Seriola lalandi dorsalis | reverse complement strand
CACACACACACACACACACACACACACACACACACACACACACACACACACACACACAACTGTGTGTATCATAGATTACCACTTTCCTCTCTCAAAAAATGCTGATTTCATACATGGTCAATGAGTAATCACTACCATGCAGCATCTTCTGCTTTATCCCTGGTGTATCCAGTCCTCAAAGGAACTGCAATTTTACTAGATGCTTTTGACTGCTTAGAGCTGGGACAAATAATTAATAACACCAATATATTGCAATACAGTCTTTTATTATGCATCATAGACACACTGGCACCAATATAGCATTAGATTACCATATCATTCCTACAATGCTAGAGCAGAGGCACAGTTTATCCCTTCTCACAGACTCTGAAGCTGCTCTACTTTCCAAAGGTTCATCCTTTGTCCAAATTATGGCTGTTTGTATTTTGAAAAATGTTTCTTACTGTCGAGGTGTGTTTTTTGTGTGAAAGAGATTATTGTTTTTCAACACAGGGTGTCCCCTAGAAGACT
>NW_019487986.1:0-510 GCF_002814215.2 Seriola lalandi dorsalis | reverse complement strand
AACTATGGGAAATTTTAGACTGATGTGTTACTGACAACGTTCTCCACCACCATCATCAAAACACCAAATGAGGGAATATCTTTTGTGGAAGAATGGTGTTCATCCCTCCAGTAGAGTTCAGAGCCTTGTACAATCAATGCCAAGCAGCATTCAAGCTGTTCAGGCGGCTCATGGTGCCCCAACACTGAGACACCCCTTTGTATCACTATGGGAAATATATCATTTCGGGCTTGACTCATGCTAGAAGACTAAATGTCAGGATATCTTTGCCCATGCTATTTTAACGTTGTTCGAATCCCATGGGAATCACAGTACAAATCCTGTTGTATTGTGATTCCCATGTATAAAGTAAAAATGAATTGCCAAAGACTTTTGAAAAGAAAAAACACTTAAGAAACAGCAAAACTCAAGCACAGAAGAAAGGAATACAGTTATATCAGCAATGTTTGCTGAAATGCAATGGGGTGCACTGTTTTTCATAACCTCTTTAGAAACTAGGAATTTAGCAGG
>NW_019487985.1:0-510 GCF_002814215.2 Seriola lalandi dorsalis | reverse complement strand
GTGGTGGTTCTGTACGACGAGGCGACCTCGGAGCGGCAGGAGTCCGGACTGGGGAGCTCCGTGTTGGGGCTGCTCCTGCAGAAGCTGCGGGACGACGGGTGCAAGGCTTTCTATCTTGAGGGTAAGATGAGACTCTATTGAGTTTTAAATCTGAGGGTCTGGCTGTGTGTTGTAGTTCCTTTAATTCATAAAAAAAAAAACTCGCAAGCGACTCTTTCCTGTCAAACCGGAGTCCAGTAGGAAGACAAATTGTTTAATTTCAGTCTGATGTGATTAACTGAGATTGTCCCAATTAGAGGAGGATGGTGTCACTCTCACCACAGAGAGCGATTCATGCTAAAACAACAATATATTATAATCCTGACATGGGATGATTCAATTAACGGATACGTTTACTGGATTTTATCTCCAGATGTCTGCTGTCAGGGACAACGCTTGAGATTCTGGCTGCTTTTATATTATTTCGGAAGAATATCATCATAAAAGACTTATAAGTAAAAAAAAAAAAAA
>NW_019487984.1:0-510 GCF_002814215.2 Seriola lalandi dorsalis | reverse complement strand
CCTGGCTCAGTCCTCCTCCCGCCAGGCCTCTCTGGCGTTGGACCAGACCAGCCAGCATCTGCAGAGATCCGTGGCCCAGGTCCCGACTGTCCCGGACCCTGTAGTGGGACCTCAGCGCTGACTCGATGTAGGAAAGCTGCGAAAAGGAGACGGACGATGAAACTGTTCCTGTCAACTCGTAGATCAAAAAGAAAACGTATGAACTGAGCGAAGAGGAGCTTTATTCTGTCTGTGTGAAGGACTGACTTCATCTGGATCAGTAGATGTGACGTCACTACATTGTTTGATGAACTCGAACACGTCTTGTCTGCTCGGTCTGAACCCGCTGCCCCCAGGCTCCATGCCGCCACCGCCCACAATCAACGAGGACCCCAGCGTGTCCTGCAGCAGCTGCACGAAACCAGAGACATACAGGAGGAAGACGACGTAGATTATTATCTCACCGCTGTGGCAGCATCAGGAGGTCACACACACACACACACACACACACACACACATATATACACACAC
>NW_019487983.1:0-550 GCF_002814215.2 Seriola lalandi dorsalis | reverse complement strand
TAAAAATGTATTTTGAATAATATTTTGGTCTCTTTCCTAATATATATATCGCTATATAATACTGTTATCTCAATGAAAAGTACTGAAACAGATGTATATGTAACAAAAAGAGGCAATTTATTACTTGGCCGGTAAAAAATTTACTTGGCCGGTAGATTTTTTCATCTACCGGTCCCCTTGGCAGGTGAGCCAAAAAGTTAGTTTACAGCCCTGAGTCCTCCAAACTTTTATTGACTTTGGTTCATTCGGGTTTTGAAACATTGTACTGTCAGACCAGCAGACCAAAAACAAACACAACATCTTTGACAAAGGTGAATATCTACAGCTGATCAATTACAACTAATCAAGTCAATTAAACATAATAGGTCAATCACAAACACACAGCACATATCAAACTGGTCCCCAGGATGTTCTCTAATGAAGGATGTGACATCAGGTAAACATGACTCAGCAGTGGATGAATGCAGTGGTTGCTCTTCTGGTGTAGCTTCTTTCTTTCTTTTGTATATACAGTTCTTACTGGTCACAAGGTAAAACTAATGCAAAAAGG
>NW_019487982.1:0-588 GCF_002814215.2 Seriola lalandi dorsalis | reverse complement strand
GGGCAAACGGATGGAACCACCCTGGCGGACGACGGTGAAGACGGGGTCTCTCTGGAGGTCGACCCTGAGGGCGGCGGCGGCGTAGATGGGGTCTCTCCGGAGGGCGGCGGCGAAGACGGTGTCTCTCCGGAGGATGGCGTCGCCCCTCTGGAGTGCGAGCAGGATGCCGGCGGCGAAGACGGGGTCTCTCCGGAGGTCGAGCCTGAGGACGGCCTCGCAGGCGGAGTGCCTCTGGAGGGCGAGCAGGAGACCGGCGTCGCAGTTGGAGCTCCTCTACAGGCGGACCAGGAGTTGACTGGGTAACAGGAGCAGGAGTCCGCTGGGCCGATGACAGAACACGTGGAGCAGGTATCGGCTGGACCGCCTAGAGGACAGTAGGAGCAGATGAGACGTTGTCCAGAACCACTAACTCAGGAACAAGGAAGGAATCGACCGGGACCCCCGACGCTGAGACAGCGGATGCGTAAGCTCCTTGACCCGGGGATTGAGTTGTCACACGGGTAAATTGTGACTATGGTTTTTTTTTTTATGGCCTTAGTGTACGGCATGTTTTAGTTAGCGTATTTATGATTTTAGTGTGGAGTGTTG
>NW_019487981.1:0-510 GCF_002814215.2 Seriola lalandi dorsalis | reverse complement strand
AAAAAAAAAAAAAAGAAAAAAAAAGGGACACTAAACCTTTGGTTGACAGAAAGCTGTGAAGGCACATTAAAATCTCCTCCTAAATCCTTCAAACTGGGGCACGTTGCGTTGGCGTTTGTCACTTTAATGCTGCGTAATATTGCAGATTCTGTAGAAATGGAAGTCAGGGAGGAAATTTCACAAAAGAAAAAAAGAAAAGAGAAAATAAAAG
Source organism: Seriola lalandi dorsalis (assembly GCF_002814215.2). Lineage (NCBI taxonomy): Eukaryota > Metazoa > Chordata > Actinopteri > Carangiformes > Carangidae > Seriola > Seriola lalandi. The sequence continues at coordinate 299 of NW_019487981.1, read as the reverse complement.
AAAAAAAAAGAAAAAGGTTGCTGACAACAGTTGGTTACTACTGCAGACAAACACTATCTCTCACAAAGTGTCAGCAACATGGCACGATACAACAGCCAGGGCAGGGATTGAATGTAATAAATGACAATGTAACAGAAATCCTGTAACCCAAATACTTATACTGGTGACTGGTAACGCAGTCAGATAGAGAAACTAAAAGTGGGAACACAGGCACAAATATCCTGTACATGTTGAAATAATGGTAATATGTAAGATTTAAATAAACCTTTACAGATTCAGGACCTAAAATTAACAAAAAA
>NW_019487979.1:0-510 GCF_002814215.2 Seriola lalandi dorsalis | reverse complement strand
CAAGGGGGCTGAGGCTGAATGGATTTCAGGAATGAAGAGCTTTCAGGTGGAGAGCCTTGAAGTAAACAAGCATCTATTAAGTCCTTGGTGTTGTGTGTGTGTGTATTATATGATGTGTTAATTGAACATAAACAAGGTGGAGCGCGACAGACGGGAGAGAGTCAGTGGATTGATTCTCTGTGATCATCAGCTTCACATATGCTCAGAGTTCTGTCTTCGCGCCGCGGCTCCTCATTGCCGCTTCATTAAAAGAGATGCAGCTGCTCAATACGAAGCAACCTCGGTTCACACTTGAATCAATTGTATAACGATGTTGTCTTGTCTGCTCCTGCCGGCTGAAAGTAAGTCTGCTAATTCATGGAGGATCACGATGTTCCAGCATCTTCAGCTTGAACAAACCAGACTTTTTAGCCTTTGACATTAGAGCGCTAATTCATTTTCCAATAACGGATATTTTTGTGTTACTTCTCCTTTTAGTTTATTTTGTCCTGTTTTTAGTTGCTAAGAGCT
>NW_019487978.1:0-510 GCF_002814215.2 Seriola lalandi dorsalis | reverse complement strand
CACACACACACACACACAAACACACACACACACGCGCGCGCGAACAGGTCTCAGACCCCTCTTCCTCCTGGACTCGCAGTGAGGAATACAGATTCAGGCTCCTCTCTAGATAGTGATCAGCCTCACCGTGGCTTCAGAAATGCTATCTTCACCAGGCGGCTGAATTGATAATACTCCCCCCTACGCATTTTATTACAAAGGCCCAGTTTGTAAAAAGGTAATCATTTACCGTTGCTACTATCTCCCCTGAGCCATACATCTTCTGTCTTCACAGGACAAAGTTCTCCCGCTGCTACCGACGTTGTTTTTTCATATTTTTTTACTTTGCCGGTGGGTTTGCAGACGGATACTTTTAGGTTTATCACCTCCTGCTGCCTCAGAGTTTTACACATACAACAACCCACATGGTAGAATTAGATCTGTTTGTTAAATGTATGTATTTTGTATTTGTCTGCATGCGTGGGCGCTCAGTGTTTAAATATGTGTGTGTGTGTGTGTGTGTGTGTGTGT
>NW_019487977.1:0-510 GCF_002814215.2 Seriola lalandi dorsalis | reverse complement strand
GACCCTCCTAAATTTGCCTGCCTCCGTAAATCTTCAATTCCTGCAGCTAAGCTTTTTAAAACCTGGTTATGTCACCACGTATACCGGCCTTGCGACAGACTAACCTTTCAGCATGACAATATGTGCTTTAAAGTTGCAGTACCTGAACACAATAAACAAACTATTCTTAATTGCCTCCACAAAAACTTTAGGATATCAGGTGCCTTTTGCATGCCTGACTACCTCCTCAACCTCCTTCCACCTTGGTGGTCTAACATCCATCTCATGGTCTATCTTTCCTAATGGTGGCATGTCGGGTGGAAGGCCTACTACTCTATTCTGCTCAAAATCTGAATACGTGTTTCTTAGATACTTTTCTACTTCTAACTTTGTTGCCTTAAGCTGCCCTCCCTTTTCCTGGTTAAACAATCCTTTAACAAACTTGAAAGGGTCCCTGTAAAACGCTGTCCTTACATATTCTTTCTTCTTTCTCTTTTTCCTAAGATATTCAGCCCTTCTAAGTACTGCTAG
>NW_019487976.1:0-510 GCF_002814215.2 Seriola lalandi dorsalis | reverse complement strand
AGGGTCATACGCTCTCTGCATAGCTGCACAAAGCTCTCAGCATACAATTCAAGATGGTTATCTGTAACACAGCTGTATGTGTGTGTGTGTGTGTGTGTGTGTGTGTGTGTGTGTGTGTGTGTGTAGTAGTGTAGTTCAAAGAGAAGAAAATGAGACCTGCAGGCAAATGGAGACGGTGATGAATGTGAAAACAAAGCACCAGAGACTGAAAGTAAGAGAAAGCTTCTCCTTTCTCTCATTAACTACTTCATCTTTCTAATTTGGGTGCCTCATGTGTATTCATGATCTGTAATACATCATATAAGTTTCAACGCACACAATACAAGTACAAGATGAGGCCGAACATGCACCAGGTCAAAGGACTGAAAGTTTTACCATGGCCTCAGCTTTCAGTGCGAAGGGCCTGATCTAGAAAGAGTCAGTTGTCTACTTTCACCAGATCAACACAAACCACTGCCCCTGAGTAGAAATATAAACAATATCTTCCCTTAGTTTCCCTTTCAAACAAGA
>NW_019487975.1:0-510 GCF_002814215.2 Seriola lalandi dorsalis | reverse complement strand
GTGTGTGTGTGTGTGTGTGTGTGTGTGTGTGTGTGTGTGTAACATGAGCACATTTACTCTGTGAGCTGCTTGGTCGTAGTTCCTGATGTTTTCAGACTGTCCTCCTGTAAAAAGGTCGTCTGTGCATCTACAGAAGCCGAGAAAGGCCACACTCGCAAATATTTTTTTGTGACACTACAGTGTATAAGAGTGAAGTTATTGAATATTAAGTAATATATCTGTTTTCAGTATTGTAGATGGTCCCTGAGCACTCAACACACAGCCGACTGCTCATAGAGATTAATTATATTCCTCCAGCTCATTTTGATGAAAACTAGGTTGTAGCTCGTTGTCTAACTTAAACACAGTAGGAAAGAGGGGTTGTTTCTGTTATTACAACGTTTCAGTTATTGGACCAGGAGTTTGAATCTGTGAACATCTTTCCAACTGTAATTATCCCGTTATCTCCTGATAATATCTCTATCTCTATATATCTCAAGCTTTCTTATCTTGAGATAACAGGATAAAAAA
>NW_019487974.1:0-510 GCF_002814215.2 Seriola lalandi dorsalis | reverse complement strand
ATAGATAGATAGATAGATAGATAGATAGATAGATAGATAGATAGATAGATAGATACTTTATTTATTCCCTAGGGGAAATTCATGATTTGCTGAATAAGAAAAGAGACTGCACTATATTCACATACCTCTCACAGCAGCCCTATGAACTTATCATTAATATTTTAGTTTCTGTATTATAGCCATGAAAATCAAAGGGTTGGACAACACAAACTGTGGCTTGTAAAATAACAATAGAGAGCAGCAGTGACGACAACATTTTTGTAGACCAATCAGGAAGTTAGCATCGCCCTGGTTCCTTTGACAAAAAGCCTACCAAAGCCTTTCCTCTGACACAGTTAGTAACAGTTTGTATGAACACAACCAGGCTGTGAAGGTGGACTGGTGAGTAGATCGTTTTTTTTTGTGTTAGATGACGTTTCACATCCCTGACAACTAGGGTCGCCACCTTTGATGTGTTAAAAAAAAACGGGACTTCACTAACACGCTTACTGGCACCCGCCTCGATCCTCT
>NW_019487972.1:0-510 GCF_002814215.2 Seriola lalandi dorsalis | reverse complement strand
TTTTTTTTTTGGGATAAATGGGTCGAAGGACGTGTGTGGAGGAATTTTGTATGACTAGTGAAGCAACTAGGCGGTTGCGAGTAGCGCCTCAGGGGTGTGGAACGTGCTGGGGCCTGCTTCATTATAAAGACAAGCCCTGCACCCAGGCAGCTGTGCCGCACACAAGACTGCAGGAATGAGGGCACCATGAATGGCTTTCTCTGTGTGACAATGACTGCAGCACTCAGCAGAGAGGGAATGGTCAGAGGTCCCTGCAATGGACAGGCAGCTTTGAGTGTGTGTGTGTGAGTGCGTGTGTACACTGAGAAATTACTCAGGAATGCAAGGATACATGCCAAAGACAAATAATTTGAGTCGCATTCAAGGGAATCTTACCCTCCTCGCCCTCTGAAGAAATATCACAATCCCATCAAAAGGCTTGGCCGGAGAGCCACACTGGATGGAACTAATGGAAGACTTGTGCGCTGGCTTAAGCCTGGTGGAGGAGTTTAACTGATGAGCTGTGTTTTT
>NW_019487971.1:0-510 GCF_002814215.2 Seriola lalandi dorsalis | reverse complement strand
AACAACAACAACGATAACAACAGTGTCAACGGCGACAATGCCAACGACAACAACAACAGTGTTGGTTGCTCTGAAAATAAACACCTCATCACTCATGACTGGATAAACAGGGATGTGACCTGAGACTAGTCTGAGTGGAGGAGGAAGTGACTTTAGTTACTTTATATTTTAATTTAAATGTTCTTCAATATTTCCATGTGACGGATCAGAGGCTGCAGCCAGATCCAGACACAGGAGGCAGGTAAGGATGAAGCAAGGTGATTTATTGTGGACAGGCTGAAGGTGAGCGGTGGCGAGCTGACGGTGACTCCTGGAGAGGGAAAAACCAAAAGCTAGATGTGAAAACTGACTGTGACCGAGCGACACCAACAAACTGTGTCTGTGTCGGAGGCTGCAGCAGGTTTATAAGGAGAGCAGGTGATTGCTTTCACGGCAGAGCAGTGCGCTTGATTACAGATGTCCTGCAGGTGTGGAGAGAGAGAGAGCGAGAGCGAGAGAGAGAGAGAGAGA
>NW_019487970.1:0-675 GCF_002814215.2 Seriola lalandi dorsalis | reverse complement strand
GGTTTTTTTTTTTTTTTTTTTTTTAGGGAGGGCAGGCAAGCTGAAGCGGATCAGAATTTTAAATGCGAGCTGATCCCGCTGAGGAGAAATGTACAGTCTGAGCTTTTTGGATTATTATATAAGAGACAACCTACGTCTTCACTAAAGCCTTTTTCACCATTTGCTGGTTTAAAAAAAAAAAAAAAAGTCAAACTGTTGTCATCGTGGCTTCATTATGGCTATAAGAAAGCAGAACTAAAACATGAATCGTTTGTTCACACAGAAAACCTTTTCTTGCACAATGCATGCTGGCAGGAGGAAGAAGCCGGTTTGTTACACAGGCAGCTGTAAGTAGTGGAGACAATCTGCTGGGATGTAGGAAACACATCTGAGGCGTAATGATATTATGAATATTTATCGTTTGAAAACACCTGCTCGCAAAAATTATTCTGATATGAAAGAAAAGTTTATCAGTCCTCCTAAAACCTTTGCTCATGCAAAAACAACTTTTGTTTTTCTGCGTGTATCACCCGGGGGCTTTCGAAATTCTGATCATTTTGAGTGATACCCAGAATAGAGAAAAAAATCACTTTGGAACGAAAGCCTTCATTTTCTGTCTCTGAAATCTCATTAGCTCATGCCAAACAAAGATTATAATCCAATCTAAACACACCCTTACACAGCAAGTAGCAGCAG
>NW_019487969.1:0-510 GCF_002814215.2 Seriola lalandi dorsalis | reverse complement strand
TACCCTCATTTCACTGCTTTGTACCTTGGCATGTGACAAATGAAACTTTGAACTGATGTTTAGTGGCAGCATCGTGTTTACCTGAAATAAAAATACAATAATTAAATTATATATTATAAAAACCACCTGAAGCATTAAATAAAAACTACATAAATACTTTGAATAGTTTATAATACATAACATTTTGGTTGTAATACCACCGCTTTTACTCAAGTAAAAGTACAGTTTTGAAGGCAGAACCTTTCTTGTAACAACAGTGGTATTACTTTCTTAAAGGATATGAATAATACTCCCACCACTGATCAGCTTTGACTAGTGTTGTTAAACCCAAAAAGAAAAAGCACAAACCGAAACATCAGTTCTCTCATTTCCTCGTGTCTATGTTGTGTGTATCTCTACTCTGCGTTCCTTGACTAATGTTTTGCAAGGGGAACATAAACGGTGCTCTCCATGCTGTGCTGAAGAACCCTCCAATCAACACCAAGAACCAGAATGCCAAGGTAACAGAGT
>NW_019487967.1:0-510 GCF_002814215.2 Seriola lalandi dorsalis | reverse complement strand
AAGACAAGTGGAAGCAGGTTGGTTACTTGATGTCCCGGGAGAGCGTGGTGGCTGGGAGGACATGACAGACGTCTTGGAGGAGCGTTTTCAGTCCGTTTGTTGCCTGTCAGGCAATAAAGCTTCACCCCGTTGCACACACACACCCGGGAGAACAGACATTTATGACGGAGCTTGGAGATCACAGACGCACACACACACCCGGAAATTGACGGACTCACACACCCTCACTCATGCATGGAAAAACCACACACAGAGGAGAGGAGGGACTTACAACTGAAACGTTGTTAACATGGGGTCTCTTGTGGGATACACACACACACACACACACACACACACACACGGCTGATTTCAAATCCAGAGTGCTGTACAAGCCTGAAGCCATTTTAAACACTCATTTTGTGCAGCAGCCTGGTTCTTCACTCTTGCAGCTGTTACATGCTTGTTGAGTAACATATTTCACTCTTGTATTATCACAGTAGTTTAAAGTCATGTGGGTTTGTATAACTGTGA
>NW_019487966.1:0-607 GCF_002814215.2 Seriola lalandi dorsalis | reverse complement strand
GACAGCACAGTGGAGAGTGACAGGAAACGGGGAGGCAGAGAGAGGGGGAATGACATGCAGTGAAAGGCCGTCCGATGCGGGATTCGAACCGGGGCCGACTGCAGCGAGGACTGTAGCCTCTACACATGGGGCGCCTGCTTAAACCACTACGCTACACGACGCCCCGTTTTCATGACTTTTTATGCCTTACTATACTATGAACTTTTTATGCCTTACTATATTATGTCGTTTTTATGACTTTTCATGCAATACTATGCTATGACTTTTTATGCCTTATTATACGATGACGTTTTTATGACTTTTCATGCCTTTCAACACTATTACTTTTTATGCCTTACGATACTATGCCGTTTTTATGACTTTTTATGTCTTACTATAGTATGACTTTTTATGCCATACTATACTATAATGTTTTTATGACCTTTTATGCCTTACTATACTACGACTTTTTATGCCTTACTATACAATGAACTTTTTATGCCTTACTATATTATGTCGTTTTCATGACTTTTTATGCCTTACTATACTATGTCGTTTTTATGACTTTTTATGTCTTACTATAATATAACTTTTTATGCCTTACTATACTATGACTTTTTATGCCTTA
>NW_019487965.1:0-628 GCF_002814215.2 Seriola lalandi dorsalis | reverse complement strand
TGTGTGTGTGTGTGTGTGTGTGTGTGATGTTACATAACTTAATCTCACATCTCTGTTTGATCGCCCGATTTCTTCCTTCAAACCACCAACGTAATCGTGTTAACAACCCAGGATGCCCTGTGTGTGTGTGTGTGTGTGTGTGTGTGTGTGTGTGTGTGTGTGTGTAGTAATGTAGTAATTTTAATGCTGCCTTGCTCGTGACACTGAACACTCGCCTCAGATCTCTGCAGAGGAATCTGACGCACATCCAGTTCATGAAGCAGCTATTACATCATTTTATACTTATTCTTAATTAGTTTCTGTTTCTACAGTTTGTCTTTTCCTTGTTTGGATTCGCTCACAAACTTAGTTTTACTCAGTGATTGGAGTGTGGTGGTTTTCCTGAGCTGAATTTACCAGAACGTGTTTATAATCGATTAAATACCTGAATTGATTTGATCAGTTTGATTCATTTACTGAAAAAGGAAAACAAAGTTAAAATTAACTGAATTTTCGAAGGAATTTGGTGAATTGTTCTTTCATCGTAGAGACAAAGCAGTGACAGTGAGAAATGTGTGTGTATGTGTGTGTGCTGCCATGCGCTACCGTAGCAACCGGTCAGAGGGCCACTGATCGTCATGGTAACAGA
>NW_019487964.1:0-510 GCF_002814215.2 Seriola lalandi dorsalis | reverse complement strand
TGCAGACCAAGAATGTATCGGACTGCATTGTAAAAAAAAAAAAAAAAAACACCACCTGATTTCTAATTGTCTGACGGTAGGAATGTTAACAATGAATTTACAGCCATAACCGGCTAGAGAAAACACCAAGACAATAAAATGTAAGGTTGGAGAAATATAAACGATGTATATCATATAAACGACCCGCTTTCACCTCCACGTCCTTCAAAATACAGGATATACATTTCAAACCACAGGCGAGGAGACAAATGAGAGAAATTAAATGTAATGTCGCACTTACCATGATGGCTTGTCGATATTATGCAATGTAATGAGACAAGTCTGAGGAGCGTTTGCGTCTGAGATGTGCGGCAGCTGAATCTGGTCTGATGACGCACCGCGCTCCCGCCTCTGGAGGAAGACAGGTGAAGTGCACCAAAAAAAAACCCTCCTCCGTCTGCCGCAGTAACTGTTTCACATCCAAAACCTTATTAGGAGGATATGCTGATGAATAATTATTTGATCTGCTGC
>NW_019487963.1:0-602 GCF_002814215.2 Seriola lalandi dorsalis | reverse complement strand
CATAGGCCATTATACAACCGGGGGTAGAATTGCATGTTCCCCTCAACTGAGGATTCAGGCGATTTTACCAGAGGTGGCCAGCATCATGAGGGGGTGATTTAGGCAAAAAAAACATTTTTGTCAAAACATGACTTAGGCCATTATTTTAGGAAGGTGACGACATGCTGTGCAGTTCTGGCAATAGAGGAAAGGGAGTCATCTCAATAGTACATTTTCACCCATGTTTGAGGTATGGACTACAACACTGACAATACTGTTGTAAGCACACTGATACGCTCTCACCTCCTACATGTCTGGCAGTAAGTGTGATATTTGTATATGACGTGAGCTGTAAAATCAGGTGATTGATTATCTTTAAATCTAAACACCAGGCCCTATTTGGTACCTGGTGGCAATTGAAGCCCTTGAAGAAAACCTGCTTCAGAGAGCAGGTGACCTGAGACAACACTGGAGTGGCTTCAGGACAAGTCTCTGGTTGTCCTTGGGGGAACCAGTCAAAGCCCAGACTTAAACCTCATAGAACATCTGTGGAGAGACCTGAAGTCTCAGGTTTGAGTTTGAGAGGATCTGCTATGAAGTTTGGGATAAACTGCTCAAATCCA
>NW_019487962.1:0-721 GCF_002814215.2 Seriola lalandi dorsalis | reverse complement strand
TCTGCAGCGTGAGGAGGCCTTGAAGCAGAAGAAGGAGTTGTCTCTGGAGCTGACGAACCTCCGAGATGAGCTGGGTGAGAGACGCCTCCACACACACACACACACACACACACACACACACACACAAACACACACACGCGTCTCCACACACTCCAATAATACCAACTGCCTGTTCATACCCTGCACATTCTCTCCCTCTCTCTCCCGCTCCCTCTCTCTCTCTCTCTCTCTCTCTCTCTCTCTCTCTCTCTCTCTCTCTCGTCTATTTGCATATGACACACTTATCAAGGACAGGGCAACTGCCATTCGAAGTGTGGTATTATTTGTATTGTAAAACTGGTGCAGCTGCAGAGCAGGTGAAGCTCTGCACAGGCTGTAACCTGTCCAACGTCTGTCGCCTGCGCAGCACACCTGTGCTTTTATGAAATGTTCCTGTGGACTAAAGGACTCATAGATTATACATTAACTCAACAAGTCTAATTCTGAGACATGTAGTTGATACGAACAACATGTGTGTACCAGTCTCCATGTTTCAGTTGACAGTGTCTCTGCCAGCTGGTTTGGATCCGAATCAAATCTGGTGCAGACATGACAGGCTGAAAAAGATTTGATGATAATTGAATCATTTAAGCACCTGTCTACTCGTGTTAGTAATTTCACTGATACTGGTAACTAGTTTAATACGTGACGCGCACACACACACACACACACACACACACAC
>NW_019487961.1:0-510 GCF_002814215.2 Seriola lalandi dorsalis | reverse complement strand
CACACACACACACACACACACACACACACACACACACACACACACACACACACGCGCACACACACACAATGGGCATCAGCACCATTACTGGTTACCATGGGTTGATACTGGATCCCAAATAAATCGACACTGGATTTTAATTGAAAAGTTTTCTCTCTTCAGTTATAGTCAGTCGTTTGTTTCCATGTGATGTTGGAAAATGTGATGTCTTGTCTTCTTCCTCAGGCTTTAGACCTCACCATTGCCAGGGATGAACGTCTTGCTGTTGGCTTCTTCCAGAGAGCAGCAGTGATGATGCAGATCGACAGGTAGGAGCCATCGCCCTGTCCCAAATGTTTTATCAGTTTTAGATTATGCTGACATCTTGTACAGACACGCTTCAGCTGCAATTCTAAAACCCCTTGATGCCGTCGACCACTCTGCCTTCATTACTGCTGATGCTTATAACACTCATCACTGCATCCTGTATAAAAGGGATGGTCCTCTCTCTCAGAAAGGCGTGATTTGCCT
>NW_019487960.1:0-510 GCF_002814215.2 Seriola lalandi dorsalis | reverse complement strand
ATGTGTCAATACATTTATAATAATATTTTGAATATACAGAAAGTTTGTAGGCAGGATTAAATATGCTGCTTTTTAGAATCAGAATAAACATCACAGTTTTACTTTTACAGAATCTGCATCATTTTCCATAGTAGTAATAAAAAGTAGGTTTACTGACAAATGTTTCTTCTGTATCGCATTTTGAACTGTGCAAACCGAGACACAGATATGTCCAGAGCTGAGTGCACAGTCCTGTGTAAACTCCCACAATTTCATACAAATGTGCTGTGAAGTGTTATTCACATAATAACATAACATAAAAGGGATATGAGCAACACAAACACTTTTAAAGCTTGTAAATAGGCACTATATACACATTGTGTATATAATTACAGCAGCAGTACACACAGCCCAAACAGCACTATACACAGCTTAAACAGAGCGCATACTGATACATTTATTGCAGCCCAGCACCAACTCTTATGTTGGTAAATAAATAGATAGATAGATAGATAGATAGATAGATAGATA
>NW_019487959.1:0-510 GCF_002814215.2 Seriola lalandi dorsalis | reverse complement strand
GCATTTCTCATGACTGATTGATCGTGTGCAGCAGCTGTTCTCAGCCTGAAACAGACTGAGCAGGTGAAAGCGGGTGGAGGCTGAGATTCCTCGTTGGTTTCAGCTGTTAGATCTGCTTTGGTCGAACAGGGCGGATACAGATGGAAGGAGGGTGAAGGTTAAAGGGAAGTTTCTGAAGTTTTGGAGAAGATGCCGGAGACGCTGTGAACGAGCCTCCAGCTTGATGGTGCTGCTAATTAGTGAAAATGTTAAGGGCCGATGATTTATCAGCCTTCATATTTTAGGCTGTTACTGCAACTGAGAAGCTGTCAAAGCCAAATTCATGTCACCTGTGTGTGTGTGTGTGTGTGTGTGTATGTGTGTCTTGAAGAACAAAGCCTGTCAAGTTGCGTCGATAGATGGTGAAATTATTATTGCGTCATGGATTCATGAATACTTTTATCTCCCTGTCACTACTGTCACTATAACTGACAGTAGTGTTTGTGTGTGTGTGTGTGTGTGTGTGTGTGT
>NW_019487958.1:0-511 GCF_002814215.2 Seriola lalandi dorsalis | reverse complement strand
ATCCAAACCGAGCGTTCAAACAGATGGTAGGAGTTTGTGTTCCAGTGTGCGCAGCTGTCCTCACATTTGTAGGACAAATGTTCAGTAATGGTTGATGTGATTTGTTATCACTGTTCAATGTCACGACTCTGCTGTTAATCTCTCTGGTGGATGTTTCAGGTTTGCTCAGTGGAGAGAAGCAGCAGAGGCCTGATGACCCACTGAATGTCCCTGCAGGCATGAGGTCTCGGGATTGGTTCAAGTTATTGTTCTTGCTTTGTGTTTTTCATGATTTAACAGTGTTTATATAATACATTTTCATGTTTTTTCTATGATTTTATATTATGACTTTGTTGCTGGTAGATTTTGATAGAAGTCTCTCTGATTTTATGATTGTTTGAACTTGAATACAGGATTTAATGGTAGGTTGGATTTCTAGTTCAGTTCACCCAATGTACAAAAAGACATACTGTATTTTTCAACATATACCAAGTGATTGTTAGCAGAGTAGATTGTTTTGGTTTTATCAGTC
>NW_019487957.1:0-511 GCF_002814215.2 Seriola lalandi dorsalis | reverse complement strand
AGCCTGACTGTCTGCCCCAGTCTGATGTGTTTCATCTGTGTCAATACCCTTGCCCCCCTCGTGTATTTCTGTTTTTCCATCAGTCCCTGTCAATTCGTCTGTTGTGTTTCTCTCGTCCCTGATGTTTCCTGGTACTTCTTCTTTTGTTCCGGTGTTTTGCCGGTAATTTCAATTTTCTGACTTTTGTTTTCTTACCAGGTCTTTGGTTTTTGCATCATTTGCCTTTTTGTTTTATAAATAAATCATTGAATTGATACTGATTCTGAAATTATGACCATCATCATGACTCTATATGATACACAATTATTTAAACTGCATGAATTTCCCCTGGGGGATAAATAGAGTATCTATCTATCTATCTATCTATCTATCTATCTATCTATCTATCTATCTATCTATCTATCTATCTATCACTGCCCACATGGAAATCAGCAGTCCATATATCCCTTCATACAGTCCTCTTGGTCGTACTTTATTACTAGATCTGTAACCATGCTGTCATTATATAACC
>NW_019487956.1:0-511 GCF_002814215.2 Seriola lalandi dorsalis | reverse complement strand
ACACCTTACATTAGAAAATATACCACAAACACACACACACACACACACACACACACACACACACACACACACAAGTATACACATACTATGTATTGATAAACAAACATCCACAATAAACCCGAGAGACCAATGTGTTTGCAAATATAGACAATATTAAACACAGTCGTCCGGATCAAATGTTACTCACTGGCAAATACATGCTTTTAGCTTTGGTAAACATCAGAATACACTGATGCCCACAAGGATGCTGTCTGTGGGCATGAATGTGTGTGAGCATCCCAAGAGAAAAGAGTGGAGCTGCAGGTTACAGTAAGCTAGCCAGGCATCTTAGCACTGGTACGTTCAACAGCTCCACCATGCCTTGTTTATTTCTTGTGTGTGCGTTGAAAACATCCTCTTCAGGAAATAACAATCAATTATTAATGCTTGATAGTGCAGAGGCAATAGACATTCTGGCTCCCTGTCTCTTTCTCACGCACGCACGCACGCACGCACGCACGCACGCACGCAC
>NW_019487955.1:0-511 GCF_002814215.2 Seriola lalandi dorsalis | reverse complement strand
TGAGTGAGGATTGCGATCGACTGCAATCAACCAATGACATACACTGTCTTCCCAAAACCTTCAGTGATAGTGAATTAAACCTAAAATAACTTAAGGTATTAATATCGACACAGTTTAAAAAGGGAGAAAGAGGTTCCAACTTTCATAAAGTGATTATCTGTAATCAACCAACCAATCAGAGAGCTACAGGTTTCTGTGTATTTTTGTTCACCTTTCGTTGTGTTGATGCTAGTGTAAATCATTGACTGACTGTCTGTCTTGACTGTTGATTTATTGTCATCGTGCAGTGACAATGACGATGAAGACAAGGTCAAAATGGCTGCAGTAAAAAAAGCCTATGACAGATGTGTTGCTGTAAGACATTGGTACAGTGAGAGACAGATGTCCAGGATATTGGGGCTGTGTTTCCGAGTGTGTTGGTATGTAGGTTATAAACAATGGTCTGAATATGCTTTAACTGTTGGTCCCAACAGTGCTGTGACATGACTGGTGACACATAACACCCTGCACC
>NW_019487954.1:0-511 GCF_002814215.2 Seriola lalandi dorsalis | reverse complement strand
TAAAATGTTAAAATGTTGTAGGCAGTTAAAAGTGTAGCTTGGTGCTGTGTTGTGTATCATAGGATCCCCAGGGACGCCATGTGAAGACCTATGAGGTTTCTCTGAGGGAGAAGGAGTTCAACAAGGGCCCCTGGAAGCAGGAGAATGTGGAGGCTGAGGCATCAATGGTCATCCCAGGTAATCACAGTTTATCCTGAATCCATCACTGAAGGTGAAGCCGAGTCTACTGAAGCTAAAGCACTGCGTTTATGTTTTTATCATCTGATTATTACCTGGATTTTAGTAGTATAATATCATTACAAAATTAAAGACCTGATGATAATGCATCCTACCTATTAGTCAAACAAATTCAATTATATGTTATAATATTCTTCAGTTTAGTTACTGATTGCAGTAGTTACATCAGTGTGTGGACGTTGGCAAAGTTTAAAAAAGTCAGCAGCTCTTCAGACACAAATGAATAGCGGCTAATGGGTTCAGATTTTAAAAGCATTTGAAACCGCAGCGCAGC
>NW_019487953.1:0-511 GCF_002814215.2 Seriola lalandi dorsalis | reverse complement strand
GAATTATAGAGATTTTTGCAAATTTATTAAAAAGGAAAAACTGAAATTTCACACTGACATAATTCAGACACTTTACTCAGAACTCAGTTGAAGAACCTTCGGCAGTGATCGCAGCCTCCGGTCCTCTCGGTGCGACGTGACAAGTTTGCACATCTGGATTTGGGGATTTTCAGCTGTTCTTCTCTGCAGATCCTCTAAAGCTCTGTGAGGCTGGATGAGGACACATGTTCAGGTCTGTCCAGAGATGTTAGATTTGGGTTCAGGTCAGGAGTCTGGGACATTCACAGAGTTGTCTCTAAGCCACTCCTGCGTTGTGCTTCAGGAAGGTGAACCTTCAGCCCAGTCTGAGGTCCTGAACTCTGGACCAGGTTTTCATTAAGGACATCTCTGTACTTTGTTCCATTCAGTTTTCCCTCAGCCCTGACCAGTCTCCCTGTTCCTGTTGTACAGGTGATGAACAGTGTCCCGCTTCCTCCAGACATGAAGCTTAAAACTGAGGCCAACCAGTTCA
>NW_019487952.1:0-511 GCF_002814215.2 Seriola lalandi dorsalis | reverse complement strand
TTATTTCCTGGGTGAAATTGTTATATACTTCCCCTTTGGCTTCTGTCAGAACCAATGTTAATTGTAAACAAGCACCTGCCACTCCCTACCACATGTTTCGGTGATGTCCTAGACGGCATTCTGGTCTTCAATTTTTGAAGTTTATTCAGCAGTTCGTGGAGTTACCATTCACCCATGCCCCTTCATTGGACTCTTTGGTGTATCAATAAATGATATTTCCCTCTGAAAGTCGCAATTGAACTGTATAGCCTACTCCTCCCTTCTGGCACGTCGGCTTATTCTTTTAAATTGGAAAAGTGATCGCTCCCCTTCTTTTGGCAGATGGATCTGTGATGTTATGTTTTTTAAAAATTGAAAAAATTAGATATACACTGAATGGATCTGTGACCAAGTTTGATTTGACATGGCGTCCTTTTATTTCCCATGTAGAACAGCTAACTATGCATTCTGACTCTGAATAAGATGTTTTACATTTGTCTTTCTGGATAACCACTGTGGACTTTTTTTTTTT
>NW_019487951.1:0-511 GCF_002814215.2 Seriola lalandi dorsalis | reverse complement strand
ACACACACACAAAAAAAAAAAAAAAAACTGGAAAATTTACAGACCTGGAGACAAAAAGCTTGTAAGCACCACCTTCACGTCAACAAATCCCAAGACAAACCTAGTAACAAGATTTGTCTGTGTAGCTAATGATATAGTTTATTCTTCTGTTCCATATATTATATCTCCACTGTTGTCCAAAAACTATAAAAGACAGATGTGTAAAGTCACACTGATCCACTAGGCGACATATTCCTTCATTAGCATAAATGCGACAACTGTAGTTTATATAGTTTATATAGAGTCAATCCCACATACACTGCCCTGCTGCCATAAATACTCACTACTGCTACCACTCCACAGCTGAGAATAGTCCCCAACAAATGCACTATTTATTCGTGTTTAAGCAACATTTTCTAAAAACTGCAGTGCCCAGCTGTTTTAGGGAATTATTCAGGTTTTTTTAAAAATGTATTATATATTCATGAACTTATGTTCTCAGTAGGAATGAATGTGCTTGCGGTCTGCAAGT
>NW_019487950.1:0-511 GCF_002814215.2 Seriola lalandi dorsalis | reverse complement strand
TTACTTGACTCGTGTCAACTTTCAATCCAGCAGAGAACGTTGGAAGAGTTCTGGATTCACCCTGTACGGTGCAGACGACTGAGGAGTGAGACTCCTCTGGCCGAGCACAAAGATGTCAGTCTCTTTCTGAAAGGCTCCTCTGCTGCGTATTTAATGGAGCATAACAGACTGTTTAATGCCAAAATACATGATGCTTTTCATTGAATGTTGTACAACGAGAGTGGACGCCTGCGGAAATGAGTAATAAACATTAAATTGTGGTTTTTATAAAAATGTGAAAAGAGGTCATCCTATCAGGGTCTAGTGTTATAATGACACATCATCACACTGAATTCCAGCTTTTAAAAAGTGATTGGACTGATTGGACAAATGGGAACGCTGGAACTGAAGGCAATTTTATTTCTAACATGATATCCCTATAAACCAACTGCTCTGACACAATGTGGGAGAATGATTCACTAGTTCACAAGGGGAAGCTATCATTAAAGAAATCTGCATTTTTTTTTTTTTT
>NW_019487949.1:0-559 GCF_002814215.2 Seriola lalandi dorsalis | reverse complement strand
TTGTGCAATGGATCTTTTTTTCTGTATGGTTTCAGCATTGTCCCTGAATGAAAATAAAATAAACAAAAATGAAGAGTTTACAGACACATCACAAATCTTTTCTGTGCAGAATTTTACACTAAAAGACAAAGACAAGTAAATTCTGGTGTATGTCATTATTTTAATTTACTTTAATTGCACCCGTTGGTGTAGTTCATATATTAAAGTGATATCGTCAAACCAAACGGGTTGGGTACGGCATCATGTTAGGAAGAAGCCTTTAATCCAGGAGTGATATGACAGTATCACACAGATGCAAAGTCACTGTGTCCAGCAGTAGATCAGCACCTGGAAGCAAAAATATATATTCTTGTGAGTAAATATGTGCAGACACAGGAGTGCAGTCTGACACTGAGGTCATGTGGGTATAGACTACAGTAGAGAGCAGCAGGGACAGTGAGTATGGACTTGCAGGTGTGTGTGTGTGTGTGTGTGTGTGTGTGTGTGTGTGTGTGTGTGTGTGTGTGTGTGTGTGTGTGTGTGTGTGTGTGTGTGTGTGTGAGTGTGTGTGTGTGTGTGT
>NW_019487948.1:0-511 GCF_002814215.2 Seriola lalandi dorsalis | reverse complement strand
ATACCGGCTTCCCCGAGTGTGACGTTTATTTTGAGCGATGAAAAATGATAAAATATAATTTTATTTTAATATTTCAAGATCACAATAATCTTCCAATTTAGAACTAAAATCTAAAAAAAAGAACTAACACAGATAAGGATAAGGATGAAAGAGCCGCATGCGGCTCCGGAGCCGCAGGTTGCCGACCCCTGGTTTAGATGGTTCAGAATCAAACAACAGAAACTGACATCTGGTATTCACTGCGAGCTGGAATGCTTCTGCCTGCTGACACTGATCCACTAACATATTTACCACCACGAGTCATGTGTTGAATTCAGAGAGGAAAGTTTGGAAATGTGCTTGTTCACTTTCTCAGCGAGAGTCTGATGAGAGGCGTAAAGACCGGAAACACAGGAAGAGCCAAAATCTCTGAATCCAGAGGTTAGAAAACTCATCCTGCTCTCAGCAAGAAAGTGAATATTTGTTTTTTATTTAATTATATTTTTCCATAAAATAAATAAATAAATAAGAA
>NW_019487947.1:0-511 GCF_002814215.2 Seriola lalandi dorsalis | reverse complement strand
AGAGACAGGAAATGGGGAGGCAGAGAGAGGGGGAATGACATGCAGCAAAGGCCGTCCGATGCGGGACTTGAACTGGGGCCAACTGCAGCGAGGACTGTAGCCTCTACACATGGAGCGCCTGCTTAGACCACTACGCCACACGAGATTTTAATGTATTTTATACATTTTTAAAGCATTTTTCCCATGGCTAACACCTTTCTTTATTAAGCTGAAAATGAGCCATGGGCTTAATATACACATGGGCATTATGGACCTAGACCTGTTTGTAGTAGTGATAAGTATAAGCTCTATAAATACCCAATCAGGTGTGTATGCTTTTAAATGTTACCTCCTCTCTTCATACGGCCCCCGCGGCTCTCTGGCCAGCGCTGCAGCTGCCTGCTGGGTCCAGGTCTCGAGGGTTTAGGCGGAGCACTGCTTGTATCTAGAAAAACACAAGATGTGCAATTAGAACTGAACACTAAAAATACACAACAAGAGAAGTTACATGACAGACCTTCACTAATGGAAA
>NW_019487946.1:0-511 GCF_002814215.2 Seriola lalandi dorsalis | reverse complement strand
GAGGCTGGTCCTCTGAGACGAGTGGTATAGCAGAGGAAAAAAAAAAACAGCGAGTTTAGAATAAAAGCTGGACCGCAGTGAATGGCTGAACAATAAAAGCTCAATTTATTCATTTCATGATAATCCATAATGATAATTTCCAAGTTAACCTTCTTTCATAATCAATAGCTATAAATGTCATGTCATCGCAATCCACTTTGTGATGGAAGAACGTACATTTCATTTCATCTGTTGTCACAACAAGTAATCAAGTAAGAGGTCGTGTTCATTTACGAAAAAAACTCAAATCTGCTTCAGGTGCCTGCTCAGTTAGCTCACAAAACACACGCATGCATGCACGCATGCAAACACACACACACACACACACACACACATCCTTGTTTTACTATATTTGTGGGGAGCTGTCATTGCTATGATGCATTTCTTAGCCCCTTAACCTGATTCTAACCCTAAAACCAAGCCATTTAAACTTGTGAGCTCAAGCATGTTGCTCCCCACAAGCCTGTCTGAC
>NW_019487945.1:0-570 GCF_002814215.2 Seriola lalandi dorsalis | reverse complement strand
GCCACATGCTGAAGCTTGTGTGTTGACTTTGAAACATCTTAACTGGTGATGTCATTGGTAGGAAATGTAGGAAAAGGCAAAACACATGAAGTTTGTCACAGTCTGAACCTCAGCTCAAGATCCAAGTTTGGGCTTTTTTCAGGAGCTTTGAAACGTGTCAGTCTTGCTCACATGCAGGACACTGAAGTGAAGAGCAGATGTTACTGGGCAAACCTAGAGCTTTTAAACCTTCACACTGTCTCAAACTTGGTAATGAGCTGATCTGAACCACAGTGTTTGAAATTGCCGCCTTGTGGTCGTGAATAATTCCACCACTGGCATTGGGAGTTGCTTTCAGCACTTTGAGCTGTTGGACTTAAATTGATGGTTTGGCCTTAATATTCCTGTGCAGGTGTCTTTTTAAGACTTGCCTCAGTGTGTAGTAAGATCAACATGAATTATACTTTGAACCAAACTATACTATGGCTTTTAATGACTTACTTACTTACTTACTTACTTACTTACTTACTTACTTACTTACTTACTTACTTACTTACTTACTTACTTACTTACTAACTAACTAACTAACTA
>NW_019487944.1:0-511 GCF_002814215.2 Seriola lalandi dorsalis | reverse complement strand
GCTTCCTCATTTCGCTGTAACGTCACAACCTTTATTTTGAAAACACACCGGAAGCTCAAACAACCTGATACAAAACCAGCTGTGGCAGTACATTATTCTTCAGTATTTCATCCATGGATGTATTATAAGACGCGATACATGACCTGACGTCAGCCTATGCTTTTTGACAACAGCTTCGGGAGTATCACCAGGACGTTTACGGTTAAGTAAACATCAAGTGTCTTTATTTAACCAGACGTCAGATAACGACAAGTCTCATTTCGTAGACGTTACCTTTACGTGCTAAATGGTGCAGAGAGCTAGCTAAACGAGTTTTAACGGCTACTGATGCACTTTACTGGACATTTTGTGACGCCTTCACATCGCTAACTTTGTTAATTGTTTAATGTTTTGTTTGTTTGTTTTCATTCATTATTCGGTAAATAAACAAATATATACATATATATATATATATATGCAGTCCTTCTAACGTTATAATAATTTCCAGGTGCGCTGGAAACATATATATATA
>NW_019487943.1:0-511 GCF_002814215.2 Seriola lalandi dorsalis | reverse complement strand
CACAGTTCTAAGTCTATGATGATGGATTTACATCACTGAGGACCTCATTAAGGTCGGCTTCTTGTATTTTGCACAGTGCAGTGAAAGGTTTCGCTGTAAAATCCCTCCGGCACCATCACCTCGGCCAAATGATTAACGCTTTCCCGGCGTCGTGTGGAGGGAGATAAAAACCCTTCCTTGGTAAATGGCAAGAAAATAAATGTATATTAGCCATTCAAGGCCAAAAATAATTACTGCTCCTGCACCATTGTTTTTTAGAAAATAGCTGCAGGCTGTAATCATGAGCTGCACAAACTCACACATGTACACAAAGGCAGCCTGTCACACACACTACACACTCAACCAGCAGGGCATACAGAGGACCTGCATCACACCAACATGAAACTATTTGCTCAACTGCTGAGTCGCTTAACCCCTAACACCCTTTTTGAAAGGGTTTCCTTTCACTTCACCTCTGCCCCCTCCAGCCTGAGGCCTGTTTCCCTAACTCTGCCCTTCTCTTTCTACACGA
>NW_019487942.1:0-653 GCF_002814215.2 Seriola lalandi dorsalis | reverse complement strand
CACACACACACACACACACACACACACACACACACACACACACACACACACACACACACACACACGATTCTTTTGTTTTATTTTTACCCTCTTCCACAGAGCGGCTTTATGAGCTCCTGTGATCCCGCTCTTCAGACTGCCAAAAAGCACATCCTTATTTTGCGCCACCTCGGATGTCAGGATGTCGATCTCCATCTCTGAAAAGTTTCGTTTTTGCCAGTAATGCTTCTCTCCACGTTTCACCTTAGTGGGTGAGGCCTCCGAACCAGGAATATTTAAGGGCGTAACATGTTAATGACGATCAAATTCAGCTGCTGCATCTATCAAGACCCGATCATTCGTACGCTGGGATTGGTCAGATACGAATGTTTCATGAATCACACGTGGATCCTATCGTACGACCAATTCTGCGCTCAGATCTGCACCTGTTTTCACGCGAGATTGATAAATGAGGGCCCTTGTGTACAAACAATTACAAATCCTCAACCCTGTGAGGTACAATCAAGTATTTTACATCATTTCTTTAAAAAAAAACTGAGCTTTAAGAATATTCATGCTGTGGTGATGTCATGTGAAAGTAGAAAATGTGATTTGACCAAATACAGAGGGTAAAATAAAGAATGGAAAATGGATTTCACACATATATATGGTAA
>NW_019487940.1:0-643 GCF_002814215.2 Seriola lalandi dorsalis | reverse complement strand
TGGAGCTGACAGGGTTAATCAGCATCGTGTGAAGTCGTTTGCCAAAGGGTCAAGTGCCTTCATATCTGGTAATAACACACATGTCAAGTCATGTCAATAGATTTTATATTGTGGTTCAACTGGAGATAAACGTTAGGATTAACAATTGTAATTATTGAAATGACCAAGAAACAAACTGCCACTTTAAAAGATTCTCTTCTCCCACATCAACAGTTAATGGACTGTCAAAGAGTCGAACATGCAAGGCTCATGATAAGAAAATGTCAGGACGCTGAATGTGCAGGTGAATCTCAGCTGGGAGTGTAGGTGTGATGACTGTTGCTACTAAAGTCAGCTCGCCCACAAGCAGATCTGTTTGACAGCCATGTGTGTTCAGGTGATACATATTCATGAGCACGTGTGTGTGTGTCTTCTTGCGGCTCCGCTGTGTCTCCGCTGTGTCTCCGCTGTGTCTCTGCTGTGTCTCTGCTGTGTCTCCGCTGTGTCTCCGCTGTGTCTCTGCTGTGTCTCCACTGTGTCTCCGCTGTGTCTCCGCTGTGTCTCCGCTGTGTCTCCGCTGTGTCTCTGCTGTGTCTCTGCTGTGTCTCCGCTGTGTCTCTGCTGTGTCTCCGCTGTGTCTCTGCTGTGTCTCCGCTGTGTCTCC
>NW_019487939.1:0-511 GCF_002814215.2 Seriola lalandi dorsalis | reverse complement strand
ACACACTCTCACACACACACACACACACACACACACACACACACACACACACACACACACAGACACACACACAGAGGCAGTCTGGCAGATTCAGGGTTAAAGGCTTCCATTTTGTTAGGTAACACCCTAATGGTCTGATCTGTCAGTGGCGTTAAAATGGCAGGGGCTTAACCCTTGGCGTTCGGGACCCAACCAGTAGGGGCACACACTTCTGGGCTGGCCGAGCCTACAACAGAACAACTGAGGAGGAGGGGGGAGGAGGGGGAGTGTGTGTGAAGCAGGGAGGGGTGGAGAGAAGGACGGAGAGTGAGCAAATGAGAGAGAAGACAAGGAAGAGTATTTTTCACTTGAGTACAGTTAGATTATGGCTCAGCTAACCACATGGGCTCTGCACCCCTCTCCCTCCCCCAACCATGGCACCACCTCAGCTGGTCCCTGCCCCCACTCCTAGCCTGGTGAGCACAGATTAGCATAGGTAGTCTGATCTTTTTTTTTTTTTTTTTTTTTTTTT
>NW_019487938.1:0-511 GCF_002814215.2 Seriola lalandi dorsalis | reverse complement strand
AGAGACAGAGACAGAGACAGAGACAGGAGGTTTATAACCCTAAACACCAAAAAAGGTTTTCAGATTGTACTGTTCTGGGTCCAGGTCTCACCAGCCATCTCTTGAGGGTGATGGGGTTGATGTTGAAGTCTTTCACCAAGCCAAGGTCATGGTACATATGTTCGAGACAGCTCAACATCTGGAGGAACAAAGGACTGTACTGTGATGTGAGTGATACAGAGAGAGACCAGCTTTCTTCTTTTTTTAGTCTGACACATCACTGATGCTACGAAGCAGTTTTTGTTTTATACAGTTAGTCTTCCTTTGGAGTTTGGAGGAAACTCTTTCATCATGTGCAGTGTCACATACATTTCATATCAAAGATAGACACAAGCTACAGCTGGTTTCGATTCTAGGCTGTTACTGACCTTCCTAAGAAAAAAACTAAACTGAAACTATGATGTTTATTTAAATGTATTTAAATGAAAATGGTTATAATATTAACATGATGTATACAAGGGGTGTCGAGTGG
>NW_019487936.1:0-511 GCF_002814215.2 Seriola lalandi dorsalis | reverse complement strand
TGGATCTACAGTAATAAGTACATGGGTATTCTGGTCCATGCGTCCAACCTCAACTACATTTCTGGGCAACAGTTTTGGGGTTGTACCTTTTTCCTGTGAAGCACCTTCAGTACTTACTGTTCTCCTCAGCCGCTCACTGACTTGCTCTCTGATCTGACTCTGAAGGCGCTGACAGCATATTTGCACTGGTGTGGGCTCATAGAGACTATTTAGACAGCCCTCCAGGCACTGGGCCGTGGGCATGTGTCACATTGATGGCATGCCTTCACAGGGCCTCCTGGGGTTGTATATAAAGTCACTGTGTGTGTGTGTGTGTGTGTGTGTGTTTGAGTGTCTGGTGTGTGCATGAGGACAAGCAGGACGTGTGAAGTGCAAAGCAGTGCACAACATTGATAGAATAAAGCTGGAACTGGAGCCTCTTCTTGTTTTATTTGTATGTGTATGTAAGGAGTCTGAATAGCAGTCAGTGTCAGGGACAGTCAGCAGCCTCCAGGGGACAAAGACAGCACTT
>NW_019487935.1:0-511 GCF_002814215.2 Seriola lalandi dorsalis | reverse complement strand
TCCATTTGTACATACACATAAAGCCACAGTGGGAAGCTAATCTCAGACAGCGATATGGCAACAACACTTGGATCACGGTCTAGTTTCTGTACGTTGATGTGAATTTTTAAGTCTTTTTGTTTTTGGTTGTAATCAGTCTCAAAAAGCTGTGAAAAAGTGCATTAATGAAAAGCTTTTCTTGATGTTTTTTTTAAATGTTATAATTCTCTTTTTTCTTACTTTTTATTGTACAGAATTATTAAATGGATGAATGTGAAAATCATTGAGCTGGAAATTTAACTTGCACTCTGAAAAGACACTTAAAGACTCCACTAAAGTCTCATATAAACTTAGGAAATGGCCCAAGAAAAGGTTTTTAGTGTTTGTTAAAAAAATGTTATATTTTACAAAACGTATAGTGTCTAAACATTCTGTATTATTAAAATAATAAAGATAAAGGATTTTGCAGCCTTTGTGGACATAGTTGCCCTCTGAGCACTCTCTACCTTTATCTTGTTTTGTTTTGTTTTTG
>NW_019487934.1:0-511 GCF_002814215.2 Seriola lalandi dorsalis | reverse complement strand
TGTGTGTGTGGTTCCAGGGTCTGGACGTGGACTCCCTGGTCATCGAGCACATCCAGGTCAACAAGGCTCCCAAGATGAGGAGGCGCACCTACCGCGCCCACGGCCGCATCAACCCCTACATGAGCTCGCCCTGCCACATCGAGATGATCCTGACCGAGAAGGAGCAGATCGTCCCCAAGCCGGAGGAGGAGGTGGCTCAGAAGAAGAAGGTGAGGAGGGGGGAGGGGCTGACGGAGCGTTCAGACACAGTCACTGATCAGACAAGTCTTGGATAAATAACCAGGTTTATATTTTCTGCTGGTTCTTTGATGATGAACCTGTTAAAGTGGATTTATTGAACGCTGCAGAAACAGGAAGCGCAAGAACACGAACAGCGAGGCTCAAACAGGATCATTAACAGGCTACACAACCATCATGTAATAGAAAATATATATACAGCTGTCAGATCAGTTCGTTACATTCTTCTACTTAAACATAATTTTATATATATATATATATATATATATATATA
>NW_019487933.1:0-511 GCF_002814215.2 Seriola lalandi dorsalis | reverse complement strand
AATGAAAGGTGACACTGACACTTCCACACAAAGGTGACAAAGGTATTTGTCCGTTTCTGTTATGGCAGCTTAACTTTCATCTTTGAGACGTGAGTTTACAGACTTTTACCGTGTCATAATAACTGTAATAAAGTGAAAGACAGTGGTGGGATGTAACTAAGTACATTTACTCAAGTACTGTATCTAAGGTTGTTGCACTTTCCCCGGAGTATTTCCATGTCAGGCAGGTACAGAACAGATAACAGGCAGGGCGACAAGAACGAGAGCCTTCAGCGTGAAAGACAACACACCATCTGGCAGTGAGCAGGCAGGTTTAAATACTGGCCGGGATAATGAGGAAGCAGGTGTGTGAGTGGGCGGGGGAGGAGCGGGGCTTTCTGCTGGCGAACGGGGGAATCAGGAAACAGGGATCAGTGGGAAAGACTCAAAGGAATCTGGTGGGTGGATGGAGAATGACAAGTGGCCAAAGGAATCGTGACCTGCATCGATACAGATTAAACTACCAGGTACA
>NW_019487931.1:0-511 GCF_002814215.2 Seriola lalandi dorsalis | reverse complement strand
CTGGTCTCAACAGAACCTGGTCTCAAAAGAAAACAGAACCTGGTCCTCTGTCTGATCAGGCTCCACCAGTAAATGCTTGATCAGCTGATGTTATTGGATTTATTACTGGTTAATCAATCATTTACTGACGGTTTATAGATCAGACACAACAAGCTCAGTTCCCAGGATGTGTGAACTACTCAGGTCATGTGACTACTCAGGTCATGTGACTACTCAGTCTGTGAGTTTATGAAATCCACGTTTCCATCTCTGGTGTTTCAGTTCAAATGATTCAGGAAGTATTTAATGGTAACAGTGACAACATGAACAGTCAGGAGTCATGTGACTGTTGTCGTGAGTTATTAGTTACAACCGACTGTTGAAGTCGTTAATGTAAATAAACCTGTTTCACCTGTTAATGAGCAGTTTGTCTCCCAGTCTGTTCATCTTCATCTTCATCACAGAGCTCTAAATCAAATTCACTTTATAACAGGTGAAGCAGGTGTGTGTGTGTGTGTGTGTGTGTGTGTGT
>NW_019487930.1:0-511 GCF_002814215.2 Seriola lalandi dorsalis | reverse complement strand
CATGAACATATGACTTAGAGAGCTGAGTTTTAGTACATTTTCTGAGTTCTGCATGTGTATATCTGTGTGTTTTAGTAATTTTGGATTTGTGACAAGGATGTAGCGTGAAATGAATCAGGAACCTGATCTGCTCTTGTAGAAGATGCAAAGGCTCTGCACAAGATTCTTTTCATGATGCTGTCAGGCTGTTACAGGCAGAGCTTTATGCTTTGTTGATGAGGTCGCTGGTTTTGGTTTATTTGGTGACTCAGGCAGCATACTAGTTAGTTGAACAGGTTTAACATGTGATTTCTAAAAACCACCTGGTTTGTGTGTGTAGCATGAAGTAGCACACCGCTAGTGGCAAATATGCTTGGATAAGTGCCGCTGTGGCGATTTTCATAAGTGGTCATTAATTTGCTTGGTGTTGGAGTTGTGTTTGGTGTAGGTAAAAATTGTTCACAGGAGCTTGTAGCTGAGTTTGTCCTGTTTAATTTGATGTGCAGCATGAATATGTTTTTATATGACTAGT
>NW_019487929.1:0-511 GCF_002814215.2 Seriola lalandi dorsalis | reverse complement strand
CACACACACACCCACACACCCACACCCACACACACACACACACACACAGACACACAGACACACACATCCACACACAGACACACAGACACACAGACACACACATCCACACACACACACACACATCCACACACACACACACACACACACACACACCTTTAAAAAGTCTAAATTAAAGTGGTACTTAAATTTCAGTACCACTGCTGACAGTCAGAGAAGGAATCATTTTGATTGGTTAATCCATTTCAGGTTAATTTAATGAATGATATCATTAGGAAGTGGTGAAAAAATGATGGTAAATAAATCCAGGTCATGCTGGTTTCCATCATACTTTGATACGTTGACCAGTGTGAGAGTGAAACAAGTATTTTATTTTCAAATATGTTTCACTCAGCCAAAGAACGTTCAGTAAACTGTTGTATCACTGCTGATTTTCATAGTAAAACAGGATTATAAAATTATGTTAATGTACATTCGCGGGTATTAAACTGGTGATATGAAGATAGAGTCCTTG
>NW_019487928.1:0-511 GCF_002814215.2 Seriola lalandi dorsalis | reverse complement strand
ACAGAGAATCCATCCCAGCTCCCCCCCCCCCGCACCTCTATGGAGCATTTTAGCATCTATCAGTTCACTGTTTTGGTTTCACAGCCCATAACTTTACTGTTTTTGGTCCATTCTCACCACTCTCATCAACCTTATTTCCAGCAGCTGCAGCAGTTGCGTTCAGAGAAATAGCTTTGATAAACCCACTACACACTACATGCACATGAATAGCACCAGATGGCGGACACACAAAGTTAGTGGCTAACTAATAAAAGTAATGGAGCAAAAAAAAAAAAGTTTCTAGAGCCAGGTTCCAAAATCTTGTGGAAAACCTTCTCAAAAGAGTGGAGGCTTTCATACCAGAATGCTGAACCCTGTGGTTTTGGAATGAGATGTACAACAACCACTAGTGTAATTTTAATGAGGTGTCGACATAGTTTTGGCTATGTAGTCTAAATATAGCGGATATATCAGCTGAAATATTTTTTATAACCCCCCTTTTTATATATATATATATATATATATATATATA
>NW_019487927.1:0-511 GCF_002814215.2 Seriola lalandi dorsalis | reverse complement strand
TCTTTGTAGTGAATCAGAAGAGCCGGCTCGCATCGAGTGAGAGCCGGCTCCCAGTTTTTTGCCCATTCGCTGCAACCCCCAGCAGCCAGCCAGCTCCACCATTAGAGGGCCAAGTGGAGGAGGAGCAGCAAACCTCTGCTGTTTGGAGGCTTTTTGATGACATAGCTACAGGAGATGCTTCAAGGAGAAATCCGACAGCTGATGCTGTAATGGAGGTGAGGAGCTACCTTGAGGAGCCCCTCATCCAGAGAGCAGAAGACCCACTGAGCTGGTGGCAGGCCAAAGCCTCAGTCTTTCCACGGGGAGATGGAGGGGAGACTATGTATTGTTGCCACATCAGTTCCTTCTGAGAGAATCTTCTCCAAAACAGGGCAGATACTCACGGAGAGGCGAAATCGTATCAGCCCATCCAAGCTGAGGCATCTGATCTTCCTGAAAGCCAACCTGCCCTGAGGACTAATGCTGTTTGCTGGAGTTTGGTTCTGGTTTTGGTTCTGTTCTGTGGATTTGT
>NW_019487926.1:0-511 GCF_002814215.2 Seriola lalandi dorsalis | reverse complement strand
CTCTCTCTCTCTCTCTCTATCTCTTTGATTAAAGACAATAATCCAGGCTGAGTCTTTCTGGCTAATTAGCTTGTTTGCTAACGTTTCTGTGCCTCGGTCCGACCAGCTGGCTCCACTCTGTCACTGCTCTGCTAGCCAGCTAGCCTCAGAGGCCAGCAGCTACGAGTGAAAAGTCTCGGCAGTGCAACCATAAACGACCTTATGCTGAATGTAAAAGTGCCCAAAAAACGCTCTAAACAAACTGTTTCAGACGCAGCGGTCAGCGGTGAAAGCAAGAGTGTCGTCCGGGAGCTGGTTAGGTCATAACAGCCAGTGGGAGAAGAGCTTTTTCTTCACCGCACGTACTACAGATACAGAGATCGTCTATGCCGGGAGGAGGGGTCACCATCCAGCGCGCATGTGCCCCGCTTCTGTGGGTTTATGGAAATGATGTGTCACTTACAAAACCAGCTTAAAAACAAAACGTGTACGACCCTCTGATAAAGCTTGCGATTTTTGGATCACACATATC
>NW_019487925.1:0-592 GCF_002814215.2 Seriola lalandi dorsalis | reverse complement strand
ATGTTCCCCTAGAAACTCTAATGAGTCGGGTTAGTGTTGTGTTTGAGTTCCTATGTGCCACTGTATGTCACAATCAGACCGAGTACCACTGTTCAGTTCATGTCTGAATGCAGCCAGAGTGCATGTGAAAAAAATAAAAGGAGAGCTCTTTTATTGAAATATTCATCTCGCAGCTATTACAGGGGCTTCCCTTCAGACTGCAGTGCAGCACCATCCAGAGGTGTTACATAACTGCAGAGTTCACAGAGAGGCCCCATCTCCTCTGGTCTCCGAGACTCCTACCTGTTTGGTGTCATAGATGTAGACCTGTATCTCAGACCTGTGTCCCTCAGACCTGTGTCCCTCAGACCTGTGTATCTCAGACCTGTGTATCTCAGACTTGTGTCCCTCAGACCTGTGTGTCCCTCAGACCTGTGTGTCCCTCAGACCTGTGAATCCCAGACCTGTGTGTCCCTCAGACCTGTGTCCCTCAGACCTGTGTCCCTCAGACCTGTGTCCCTCAGACCTGTGTGTCCCTCTGACCTGTGTCCCTCAGACCTGTGTCCCTCAGACCTGTGTATCTCAGACCTGTGTCCCTCAGACCTGTGTCCCT
>NW_019487924.1:0-511 GCF_002814215.2 Seriola lalandi dorsalis | reverse complement strand
TTTCCAGAAGTACCAATAGAAAAGCAATTAAGGCACATAATGCTCGTTTTATTATATTTTTGTTCAACATGCACCTTAAATTTACACCATGGCAATTCATTTTTACGATATATGTTGTATATATATGTATATATGTTGTTATATATGTAAGTTAATCAAAACAACATACATATATGAATTCTATATGTTTTTATTATTAATATCTCATTAACTCGAAACATGTTTATCTTCATATCCCGGGAAAGTGACTCTCCTGTTTATAATATCAATATATACTATCAGGCTTTGGGATGGATTTATATTTATGAAACATATGTCTATAATATAAACATACATATTTGTATGAGCTAGTCGTACATGTCAATATATGAACATTTTTAAAATAATTTTCATATTTAATTTTTACCTTTATTTCATGTGTACACCTATTTCCTTTATGGAAAGTCAATATATGTAGATAAATTAAAAAATAGCATTTATTAAAATACCAAAAAGACGATCAACGTTAGAT
>NW_019487923.1:0-511 GCF_002814215.2 Seriola lalandi dorsalis | reverse complement strand
GGGGGGGCAGGATGGAGGGAGGAGTTGGAGGACATTTCCTCCTCCGGTCGTCTGTGATGATGTTAGATTAAACTGATTGGTGAAGACAGCATCGTCTTCACACTGAAGGACGAAATAACCGCAAACTTCCTCACAACAAAGACGCAACAGTTCGAGGAGCAGTGAGAGCGAAAGAGACTGGAGAGAATACATGTGACCACATACGGTCACATGTATTATCACTGTATATCTACTGTATATAACATATGGCCGTATGATAACACTTGGTTGTAAGACAGCAGATGGTGTACAACCAAAAGTCACTCTCCAGCCTCCAGCTTCTCACTGATCCTGATCCTCGCTTCCCTTCATCGCTTTGTTTTAGATTTGATTTTAAGATTTTACTGATCACGTTTAAAGCCCCAAGCTACAATATCACAGAGATATTAACCCCATACGAGCCAGGACGCAGCCTGAGATCCTCGGGCAGGCTCCTTCTAGCCGTTCAAAAGTCGAGGATTAAATCTAAAGG
>NW_019487922.1:0-511 GCF_002814215.2 Seriola lalandi dorsalis | reverse complement strand
TTACATTTTTGTTGCTTATTCATTACAGAGATCCACCTGTCAATCAGGCTCTGAGGGCGGGAATTAATCTTCTGTTACAGGTGAGACTGTGTGAGGCTGGAGTTCATGTTTCCAAACTCACGTTATCATTGTTGTTGTCTTTCTCTTTACTCTTTGTTTTGTCTTTGTTGTTCAG
The DNA here is from genome assembly GCF_002814215.2 of Seriola lalandi dorsalis. Taxonomy (NCBI): domain Eukaryota; kingdom Metazoa; phylum Chordata; class Actinopteri; order Carangiformes; family Carangidae; genus Seriola; species Seriola lalandi. Next base: position 336 of record NW_019487922.1, on the reverse strand, counting down.
GACCTGAAACAGTGGATCGTCCCTGCAGACCCTGAACACACCACAGGAGCAGCTCTTACTGACAAACATCCTCCACACTCTGTTGTCGTCCTGAAGTCTCTCTGGGTCAGTTCATGACCTTTTTATAAACAGTCTATGTTCAAAACACACAAACACTGTCGGTTTATTTCAGCAGCTTTTATTGTGAAGGGAATTTTTTTCTGAGCTGTTTGTCTTTCATGCTTCCTGGAGAAACTGGATCTGTTTTCTCTCAGTTTCTCTTTACCCGTGTTTTCCTCCTCCTCCTCCTCCTCCTCCTTCTTCTCTGTGCATCCTGGGAGTGATTCCCCCCCCCCC
>NW_019487921.1:0-511 GCF_002814215.2 Seriola lalandi dorsalis | reverse complement strand
GGGGAAGAGATGACAACTTCGCGGTAACAGTAGTCGTGAGTGGAAACCCCCCGGTTTCAGCTGCAGAACACGTTTCTTGAGGAGGAAGTGAAAACGTTGCAGCGTTGCTCTTGAACGAGCCCTCGCCGCCGGTTCAGCAGCTCTCAGGTGTGAGTGAGAGCGAGCAGCGCTCAGCACCAAGCTGTTGGCTTAAAGGTTAAAGGAGTAAAGTCTTCTCTGATCCTGGTGTCTCCAACAGCTCGTCCTCTGACGTGACTGTTCAGACTGAAACAACATCTGGAGCCTCCTCCCTTTAACATCTGGAGCCGGCTGCACCGAACACCCCGAGTTAAGATTTCCCCTTAAAGTCTGACTTAAAGTTTCCTTAAAATGTTCATGAAGTATTATCTTACTCCTAAACTTAAGGAATCACTTAAAGTCAGTTAAACCGCTGCAAGTGCTAATGGCAGCAAACCAACGGTCTCCATGGAAACAGGAGGAGGAGGAGGAGCAGGAGCGGGAGGAGGAGGAG
>NW_019487920.1:0-511 GCF_002814215.2 Seriola lalandi dorsalis | reverse complement strand
CCAAGACAACATGTCCTCATGATTCAACCTTTTCTCACTTTGCAAAAATATTCAGACTTTCAGAAAAGTTCTCACCCATTTGACAGCTTTCCAAAAATGTTTTCAATTTCCAAAAAGTCCCTCACGTTCCAAAAATAACAACTTTTCACTTTCAAAAAAAAGTCTGTGAACTTAAAAAACTTCCAAAAGTATTTAGATTTTTTAATAAAAGGTTTGCAGTTTGCAAAAATGTCCTCACAATTAAAAATGTCCTCAATTTCCAAAAGACATTTTGACTTTCCTGACACGTCATTACTTTTTCCAAAACCTTTTGATATTTCATAAATGTCCCCACTCTCCAAAAAGTCCTCACTCACCGTTTCACTAATGAGTTAAATGTCCTCATTAAGACGGCAGTGGAAGAGCACACATGCATGTTGTAAGACTGAAACTGACACACGGCTGGTCCCGCCCGGCTTCCTGTACACCTCTACAATACACACACACACACACACACACACACACACACACA
>NW_019487919.1:0-511 GCF_002814215.2 Seriola lalandi dorsalis | reverse complement strand
AAAAAAAAAAAAAAAAAGATGGATCCATAATCCCCCGTCAGAGTAAACCTTCTGTTTTAGGTCACAACAAGAATAAATCATCAGTATGTAGTTGGTTCCATCCAACACTGATTAAAGGCAAGACAAGTTTATTTATACAACACCATTCAAACACCATTCAAAGTGCTTTATAGAGGCATGGAAATACATTAAGAATAGAACATTAAGATGACATTAAAACTGTATTAAAAAAAACAATAAAAACTAATTTGAATAAATAAAAATATTTTAATACATAAGATCAAGAAGGAAGCTTAGGACACCATTTAAAAGACATTAACAACAAGCAAATTCACAAGATTAAAAAGATGTTACGTATGCGATTTATTGATAAGCTGCAGTAAACTGATGTTTTAAAGCCATGATTTAAATGAGCTGACCGTTTCAGCAGATCTCAGGTGTTCAGGAAGCTCGTTCCACAGGTAAGCAGCAAAGGAACTTAAAGCTGCTTCACCTTGATTGGTTCTGATCC
>NW_019487918.1:0-511 GCF_002814215.2 Seriola lalandi dorsalis | reverse complement strand
CACCTGTTTATATAACTCACCTGTTTATATAACTCACCTGTTTACATTTTATTTAGGACTAAAGTTATGGAGGATTGGGGGCGTGGCCTCTTTTTGGATTAGCTGGGAGTTAGGAGGCGGAGTCAGACACTGCCAAGATGGCGACAGTGGAGCAGCTCACTCTGAGCTTCATAAACCTGTGGGGGATGTCACAGAGGTGACGGCCATCTTTATTTACAGTCTGTGGTTTGAACAGGAAGTGCCTGGTGTTACGTTGATCTTTAACGTCTCCAACATAAAATAAATAAAACAGCTGGTTGAACTCAGACTGAAGGTGAAGCAGGAACTGAATCAGCTGTTTAAATGTCAGTGTTTATCAGTCAGACTCAGGTAAACACTGACATTTAAACACATCACGCACCTGCTCCGTCTGCTCCACTGGACCTCAGCTTTTATTAGACTGTGGAGAGGTTTCTGACCGCCTGGTTCACTGTTGCTCTGACTGACTGTTTCTGTATCTGACTGTTTCTGT
>NW_019487917.1:0-511 GCF_002814215.2 Seriola lalandi dorsalis | reverse complement strand
TTCAAAAGATCTCTGCTACACACACACACACACACACACACACACACACACACACACACACACACACAGTCTCTCTGTCTAAATCTATACAATTCATTATTAACATGTTTCCTGCCAGACAAAGACACAGGTAGACGATAAAATATAGAAAAATAAAAGACAAAATAAGAGAAAAGGTTAAATTATTGAATTCGGGGGCTGCTCTTTCTCTTCAAAATAAAAAGACAGAGAGAAGGAGAATTTCTATTCTTTTTTTGGGGGGGGGTGAAACAAATTTTGAAAAGTAGGTTAGAAAAGAAAAGCAAGGTGAGAGAGAACGAGTGGCATCAAAGAGAGAAAGTTGAACAATGTCAACGACACACCAGAGTCGACTCATGCGACATGGGAGACACACACACATCAGAGCTCATCACACCTCCGCCATGGGGGGGGGGGGCAATGAGGAAATGAGTAAAACATACAGAATAAACTAAGAGGAGACAAGAGAATAAAGTAGAAGGAAACAGAAGTG
>NW_019487916.1:0-593 GCF_002814215.2 Seriola lalandi dorsalis | reverse complement strand
TGTTTTTTGTTTGTGCATTTTTAAACCTGGAAGTCGTGTGTGTGTGTTTGTGCGTGTGCGTGTGTGTGTGTGTCTCAGTTACACCTGATTATTATTATAATCTGGCTGACACCAGTGAGCCTGTGCAGTGTAGAAATCCACACTTTTATAATCTCCTTGTATTTTTTTCATCCTTTTATCATCTTGAAGAATCCTGACAGGAGAAAATCCTGCAGCTGAAGAGACGAACTGAAACACACTGTTAAAAAAAATCTAACACTTACCTCCTGACCGTCCCACCACAGCTTCCTTCTTTAATTTAGGCAGGTGGTTTTTGCTTTTTATCAACTTCATGTACATTTCTTATTTGTAAAGAACTCAGTGATGGAGCCTCTGACTCAACTACATGTTTAAAGTTCCTCCAGTGTAAAGGTCTGTGTCCATGTGTAGTGTGATTATAGATTATAGATCAGCTCTAGGTTCTATATTAATACTGTGAAAGTATCAAAGCCTCAGTCCACAGAGAAATGCACACAGCCTGTATTCAGAAACTGAGCCTTAAAACCAGCCGTCAGGACTTCTGGAACTTTGTGATGTCACAACAAAGCAGTCAC
>NW_019487915.1:0-512 GCF_002814215.2 Seriola lalandi dorsalis | reverse complement strand
GGGAGAGTGTTCGAAAAGTTAAACAGGGGCGCTTTAAATCTATGAGATAGATAAAAATCTATAAGACAGATTTACTCACCCCAAGGTATCAGATATACACAATTTTCACACCCAATCTGGGGTCGTGAAACTTCTGGGAGCTAAAAATGACAGTCATGGCCCAAAATTTAGAGGAGTCCTCTTGTACGCGGAGGTGCAGTGGATGATCTATGAGGTGCATGTGGATGATTTTGGTGTCCGTGTTCTCATATCTTAACAGGTGAAATGACTAATGTGCCAGTTTCCCCAAAAACCTCGGTGTGTCCCTTTGAAGCGCAGGGTGAAAAATGCCGCCATTACAATGTTTTATACTGTGGAAGAGAGTCTTTGTCGAGAGGTCAAGGTCAGGATTAGGTGAGAGGTAAAGGTAATCCTGATCCGCTGTCCTTACATAAAAGTAGACAGACACACACCCACAGACACAGACACACACACACACACACACACACACACACACACACACACACACACAC
>NW_019487914.1:0-635 GCF_002814215.2 Seriola lalandi dorsalis | reverse complement strand
TTGACAACACGATACGTTTTTTTTTTTTTAGGTCTGTATTGGTTTGAACAGTTGTACCGTCGGCTGTTAAACTGAGCTCAAACACATACCAGGGTTGTTTGCTTTCATTACCTGCATGCAATGAATCTTGGGATACGTTGGGCCGCATTTGAAGGAGCCCTTGAAATGGCGCAGCCCGGTGGCGCCGCTGTGACGCAACCTGAAGGATGCGGGCCCCTGAACGGAGACGCAGTTACAGCGCAGCGCTCGGAGACCGACTCCGTGGGTCGACTGTCGAACCAGATCTACTGACAGTCGACCTCTGGTGGCCGAACTAATCATGACGGGAGCAGAGGAGCAGGGCTGACGAAACACAGGACTAGTTTCCCCTGTGAATACTACTTTACCCTTTACCGTTCCACAAGCTTAAAAGTGTGTTTATTATTGTAACCATGACGATGAAGGTCCTCTACGTTAATGAAGTGCTCATTTCATACCGGAGAAAACATGTTTGAGCCTGAGAACGACCTCACAGAGTCATGAACGAGACTGGAGACTCTCAAGTCTGGGGTTTGTTTTCACTCAGTTGTAAAATACCATTACTGTGATATTTCAGAGTGAACACACACACACACACACACACACACACACACACA
>NW_019487913.1:0-512 GCF_002814215.2 Seriola lalandi dorsalis | reverse complement strand
TGTGTGTGTGTGTGTGTGTGTGTGTGTGTGTGTGTGTTTGTGTGTGTGTGTGTGTGTGTGCGTGCGCGTGTGCGTGCACGTGCGCGTGCGTGTGTGTTCGTGTGTGTGTGCGCGCGTGTGTGTGAGAAAGAGACTGCAGTGTATCTGTGTCTGGATCTTGTTCAGAGTCTTCCTGGGTTATGTTCCTATGCTGTCTGTGTCTGGCAGTGCTATCATGTGCTGAGCAGACAATGAGTTCTTACTTTTCCAGAAACAACAACAAGATTGCTAAGAAATTTTATGACATTTGGTGTCTCTATATTTAAATCTTTTCACACTAAAATGGAAAAGCTGCAGAGGTGTTTCTTCTGCAGAGTAGAGTGTGTTTTTTTTTTCTTATTCTTTAACATTTTAAAGTCACAATATCATGGAGATTTAATTTATTATATTACAGTTTTGACTGGCTATGTTAGTATATCCCAACTAAGTTATGCATTGGTCAATTTTCAATAAATCAGTTTATCTTAGCTTGA
>NW_019487912.1:0-512 GCF_002814215.2 Seriola lalandi dorsalis | reverse complement strand
TCTGTGATGGAGTGAGATGTTGCCGCTGTATGACACAAAATCCGTGCTTCGTGCTGCACTACAGCTGAGTAATCACTACATTAGCATAAACACTGGACGCCTGCCCCATTGGCAAGGACCAGCTAGCTCAGTGCACAGGCTCTCTGGGGTCCACGAGCTAATTACTGCTCATCATGGCTTTCTAGTACAGGTACGGGGAATGTACTGCAGTGTGAATTGTGGCCTGCAGGCTGCCGCACACATCAGCCTCTCAGGGGTCAGGAGCCAGTTATTCCCCTTGTCACCAGCATTAAATGAGATGAAGGAGTGAATGATGAGAGTAAGCATGGCTGCTGCTGCTACTGCTGCTGCTGCTGCTGCAACCGTTGCCACCACTGACATCAATAGCCTTTATGATTCATTGGCCCCACGGTGTATGTAACCCACCTGCCTACAGTCATTTGTTACCCTATTTGTTTTCCGGTCCGTCTGCCTTTATCAGTCATTCAGGCCAAACATGTCTCCGTGTGTGA
>NW_019487910.1:0-512 GCF_002814215.2 Seriola lalandi dorsalis | reverse complement strand
GTTGAATTGCTCAACTGGTTTAAATGTTACATTTGCCATTTAAAATTTTTGACCAAAAGACATGACTCATGACACTGTGACACTGACTACAAAAACATTTTGTTAAGCATGAAATATTTACTGCAATTGATTCAACTCTTATAAACATGAGAAGAAAAGTAGTAGTGGAGTAAAGAATGTTTAGATCAAGCTTGGTCACAAGAAACTAAAATGTAAATGAGCACAAGTGGATGTTTAAATCTAATTGCTTAGAAGTTATACTACTATTACAGAATTATTGTAAATATCATGAGCTTGGCAGGGAGACAAACACCTCCCTCTCTGGAACTGTAATAAATTATGGTTAACTGTTGACAGTGGAACAGTTTACTACACTCATGAAAACACACTGCAGTGGTTTTCTTAAGCTGGCAGTACTTGGTGATCTGTTTTTTTGGTCGATTGTCTTTTTGTTCGTTTAGGTGCTGTTGTCCTGTAATATGTGGATATGTCAAACAGTATTTTCCCCACCA
>NW_019487909.1:0-512 GCF_002814215.2 Seriola lalandi dorsalis | reverse complement strand
GTTAAACGTGGTTTCTTGTCTCTTCCTGCCCTTCACTCTGGGTCAGTCTACTGCCTCAGACCCGCTCCGTGTCAGTTGGCTCACCGTATCCTGGGATACCAATAAACTTACATCATTACAGCAAACTTGGAACTAAGGACTTGAGTGAATTTTCTTCAATAACCTGCAGTGTCCACACATGAAGATCTTTTCTTCCCAAACATAAACACACTGTCTTATATGATAATATAGTACATTTTAATGTAGCACTTGTAGCCATAACATTGCTCAGTCTTATCAGCTAAGCTCTTCCTGGTTCCCTACACCCTCACTGTCATATTACACTCTCTGCCCAACATCAGACATACAATCACATGACTTTTGGACTCCACTGTAGCTGTAACAAATTGTCAATAGTTTTAAACATTAGAGTTCATATATCATAGTCTTCAGCCATTAAAGTTAATATCACTGTGCTGTTCCAACAGCATCACTTATTTAAGAGATTGTTACTCAAACAAATAAATATTAAC
>NW_019487908.1:0-512 GCF_002814215.2 Seriola lalandi dorsalis | reverse complement strand
ACACCCTGTTATGCAGACTGCGGTATTACTAATAGTTTTCCATTAAGTAATCATAACTGGAAAAGCCCTGTCTAAAGTAATATGTAAAGTTGAGTGAAACAGAGGTATGAAATCACTTGCTCTTGGACTGAAACTGTAATAGCTAATGTTTTATGATAATAAAATCAATTTAATTTGGCCATTTCAGTGCGGAAAGTTATATTAAAAAGAAAGAAGAACCAGGATCTAATATTTTCTCTTATCAGCTTTTCTGAGGATCTTTGAACTTTCCTCTGAGACTTTCCACTGTGAGCCAGACTTATATGGGATGACAGAGTCTCACTGCTTTATTTAGAGACCTGGCAACCCTGAGGCTGTTGAGGAAAATCACATCCTCCACTGCCTTATACGATCAGTGAGCAACACCGACACTCTCCACTATGAGTTTTATTGAAAAGAGAAATATCCTAGAAATGGTTACTGTAATTTTTTAAAATGGCTTCCAAATGCAGCCACCAGTCCTGCTATCGCTG
>NW_019487907.1:0-512 GCF_002814215.2 Seriola lalandi dorsalis | reverse complement strand
AAAAGACATAGGTAAGCATTTTTAAAAACCTAATTAAATTATAAGAAAATGTATTTCAACCGAGAACAAGAATTAAACTGTGTGCAATTTAATATTTGTGCTTGCATTTTGCTTTGTGTTTGTTATTTTCAGAACATGATCAATGGATGAGGATGGTGGAGAGGGGATCCATGTGGTGTGATAAAGGACAGGCAGCATCTCCTCATCAACTTCACCTTAAAACTTGACCAATATAGTTGTGAACTGAGACAACCCTTGTGTTATTTTGAGTTTATTACATATACTACGTTATATGTGTAGCAATGTATTTAGTGTTTGCAGGTTTATGTGTTTATGCAGACAAATGTTCACTGTAATCAAACCATCTCTCAGTAGTTGGATGTATCCCCTTGCAAGGCTGTGTGCTGCCATTTGTTTGTGTAAAATGCTACACCTGTCACACATGTTCTTAGCAGCTCAAAATTGTTGGTTGGACCATTATTCTGCCCCTCTCAACTATGACAAAAAAGTTT
>NW_019487906.1:0-3231 GCF_002814215.2 Seriola lalandi dorsalis | reverse complement strand
AACAACAAACAGTCATGTTGTTGTATTTTTGATGGAAGATGTTTTTCTTTTTCCTAAGTCTTGTTTATAAATTGGTTAATCAATACATCCCAGTGTACTGTGCCTTCATGTGCTTTCCTTTACTCAGGTGATAAAGCTGTTGGACTGCCATGTTTGCTACGAACTCACAACGGTCCATTCATTCAGATCAGTACAAATTTCCAAGTCTGATGTCCTGTCAGTTACGTTCACTGTAGGTCAGGTTCACTATTTGCTTATCTTGAACGTCTTTACAAACGGCCTTCTGCCCGTGAAGAAGCGCTCAGCTTCACTGCCTCCTGCAGTACGTTCCAGATGAAACCTGGTAAAATAACATGGTAATGTTTAATCTGAAATAAATGTAAATTCAAAGACATTATGTTCTGAACATTAAAGTGAATACTATCTTTACTGTTGTAAGTCTTGTACCTAATTTGACAGAAATCAGACGCAGGATAATCCACTATTTTCTCTCTTGAATAACTGAACTGCCTGAAACAAAATGTAGTGGTTTTAATCTTCTCTTTCAAACAGGATGTACCTTCCTGTTGGACCCTGGCTCGTTGGGTCGTTCCCTGCAGGACTGAGCTGCCAGGATTTTAACAGCAACCAAGAGGCAAGACCACACTTGTGTTTCAGCTTCTTTACACTGGCTCTCAGTATTGATTTGAAGCTCTTATTGGTCTTTTAAGGTTCCTTCGTGGCCTTTTATTCTAGTTACATGATTAATCTCTTAGTACCATATGACCCAGTATGTAGTTTGAGATCCTCAGGCAGAAATGTTTTATCTGTACAGAGATCGGATTAAAAACTAAAGGGGACAGAGCGTTTGCAGTCGGAGCCTCGAGGCTTTGGAAAAACCTACCTGAGAAATTCAGGCTGGTTGAGTGAGTGACATGTTTTAAAATCCCTCTTAATACATTCATTGATCAGAGAGCCTGTCCTGACGTTATTTGACTTTTTTACTGTACTTTATTTGTCTTGGTGATCATTTATTTTTCTGAATCGGTTCTTTCTTTTATCTCATGATTTTGGTTTGTTTTGCTGCACGTTGTAGCGTGCTGTAACTTGATATTGTTTTTGGTCCTATAATCTCAAATGTCCCGACAGACTGACTAACTGATCATTATTACACCATTGTTCAGCCGAATGCAAAGACTCTGAGTTGGAGTTTCCCCATTGGCCGACGCTCTTTCAAAATGAATTGGTGCCAACAGTTTGTCTCTAGATTTAGACTTTGTTCAAACAAGACTGTGTATGAACCTGGAACTTGGCAGGACCATGTGTGGTATTAACTGTGGCCTTAGGGCTACACCTCTTGCTACAGGTATTCACCTCGCCATTCTGGTTTCCCAGGTCCTCAGGAGCGACAGGGAAGGGGAGTGGCACTTCTAATTCACTGAGCCTTGCCTCCGTTAAGGCAAATACACTACTTTAAACAACAATATGCTTACTGCAGCACAGTAATACAAGCCCTGTTAAGAAATAAAGGGTTTATGTTCACTGAAACGCTAGAGGACTTTTAATTTGTAACTTGTAATTTGTAACTTTAACACGGCAAATGGGAGGGACTGAACGTGGCTTCACGGTAAAGCACCGGTATTATCATATCAAACAGAGGGAGTGAGAAATGAAGACTTGCCTCTAAAGACGCGTTACCTTCTGCAGGTGAGGTAAACAAAGGCCCCGGTCACTTTCTGAGGAAATACACTAGTTGAAAACTGATGTGGGTCCCACTTCTGACTTCTCTGACTTCTGACTTTCTCTCTGAGAGATCATGTCATACAGCTGAAGTCACAGCACAGTCTTTGTCTTATGTGTTTGGTGGTTTTCAACAACAGCTTCATTGCTTTATTGGAAACTCTGCTGTATTAAAATACTGTATGTGAGCAGAGTGAGCAGAAGAGCTGAAACCAGGACGTGATGATGTCTTTTCTTTTTTTTTTTTTGACAGCGGTTCCGAAACAATTTTCAAGGACGAACTCAATTTCTCACATTGACTCTGCGCAGTCCAGCCAATTAATTACAGCCAGTTAATTTACTGTCTTGTCCTGTTTCTTGCGTTTCTGTGTGAGTCGGTGTGTGTGTGTGTGTGTGTGTGTGTGTGCAGAGCTCTGGGGGTGGAGGCTGGTCTCGCAGCTCTCTCTGCTCACACAGTCCACACAGCTCTGCAACGCAACGCTTCAGCCCAATGTAATTTCCCCTCAGCTGGACTCTAACGAGGGTTTTCCGATGAAACGTCACCAAAGACTTGACAGATAGAGGCAAGTTTAGCCTTTTTTTTTGGTAATCTTTCTAAAAATGTGATGGCTGCCTGGCTCTGCTGTCTTCTGTATACCGTGCTCAGAGTATTTTCATTTTACTGTCCACTGAAGATTGAACAGCAGGGTTTTGATAAGTTTATCTCAGTCAGGTCTCCTTAGTAAAATACTTCTTACTGCCGTTGGCTTATCAAAACAGCAGAGCTCGGGTGAGTCCTTGAAAGTCCATAAATTCACACACGTTGAATTTTTTATGTCCTTGAATTTGCCGCACAGTGTGATAGTCGGCTTCATTTAAGTTCTACAGAGATTCTTGTCCAGGCAGCGACTTTATTTGAATGTCAATTTAAATCTCATTATCTCATTGTACTTTTACACAAGAGTCTTTGTGTTCAGGGACATTGATTATCAGCGGTCACGTAACAGACACATATTCTGTATTATTTATTTATAGCTCATTGTATTAAGACGTATTGTTCTGTATTGGTGGGTTTCCCTCCCATCCCTCTTCAGCATGTTTCACTCCCTCTCTTTCATACAGAGAAATGCATGTGCACATACAGTGCAGTATCAGCAGCATCACACAACTTTTGAGGAGCAGGTTGGACAAGCAAGTGGACATTGACTTTGTTTTGAGAAAAGAAGTCCACTATGAACATTAGTATGTAGTACATATGTAGAGTGTAGTATGGAAGTGGGAAAAAAATAAAGCCCCACCCACATTTAATCTTTCTCTCACTTCCAGTCTTATTGCCTGAAACACTGTTATTGTCTTTTCATAATGTCTCTCTCTCTCTCTCTCTCTCTCTTTCTCTCTCTCTCTCTGTTTTTACTTGTGTGATTTAGAGCTGTGGGAAAAACATGTCTTCTCATCAGCAACACAACGTGCCTTCCCCGGGATTATATTCCTACTGTGTGAGTATGATGCACACAAACACATGCTCGCTCGCTC
>NW_019487905.1:0-512 GCF_002814215.2 Seriola lalandi dorsalis | reverse complement strand
CGCTGAATCAAAGGTCCAAGTTGTAAAGTAAAACAGAAAGGTCAACCAGCTGATCTGCTGTGATATACAACTTCTTTACAACCTGCAGCTTGTTCAACACGGAGCTTTAAAATCTGCCTGTTTTTCCAAGTCTGTCTTTAGATCTTTCACCAAAGATCTTTCTATAAACTACAACTACTGTGAGGCAGTAAAAATATTTATCAATTGATCTATTTAGTTTTATCTTCTTTTATTCTGTCTCCATGCATGATCTGATTTCCTGGAATATAATTATGCTCAAAAAATATCTTGTTTTTTTAATTTTTTTTATTGCATATTTAAAGATGTAAAGACACTGTAGGAAATGTACTCATTCACTTTCTTCCTGAGCTTTAGATGAGAAGATCAGTACCACTCTTGTGTCTGCATGGTTGATAGATGGTTAGCTTAGCTTAGCATAAAGAGTTGAAACCGAGGGGAGAAGCTAGCCTGGCTCTGTTTCCCTACCAGCACCTCTAAAGCGCACTAATTAA
>NW_019487904.1:0-568 GCF_002814215.2 Seriola lalandi dorsalis | reverse complement strand
ATCAGTGTTCAGGTGCCATGAGCCAGAGCTGCATGTAGCGTGTACGTCCTCCATGCGTGTGTGTGTGTGTGTGTGTGTGTGTGTGTGTGTGAGTGTGTGTGCGTGTGTGTGTGTGTGTGTGTGTTGCACTCATCCATGAGACAAGATGAATGAAAGAACAAGATGAAAACCAGGCTCTTTCTGGATCGTCTCTGGATCATAGAATCAGACCCGACTCAGGGCGGAACCATGAATAAATATGTGAATGGACTCTTCTTCAGGTTGATGGGAAACACGTTTGACGGCTGTGGTGTGATATGAGGTGAACAGTCGTTGTGTCCTGGTTTGAGTTTCCTGTGACAGTCTAACCTTCTCCCTCTCGTCCACGCTCGGAGGACGTGTCCAGTGTGACAGATGAATGCTGGGAGCTCTGGTGGAGACGCTGTTCAGCTCATGTCACTTGTGACAGTTAGTGACTGTATCTGTCGTTTCTTCTCTCAGACAGACCTCGTCTCTAATCACCAGCGTCTACTTCATCACATGTCACAGAAACCTGCAGAAACACCTTGTATGTTTAGAGTTAAATGAT
>NW_019487903.1:0-512 GCF_002814215.2 Seriola lalandi dorsalis | reverse complement strand
TGTGTGTGTGTGTGTGTGTGTGTGTGTGTGTGTGTGTGTTTGTGAATCCACACCCCGGGGTAGTGTGGACAGTGTAGGTACCCAGGGAAAAAAAAAACAAGAAGAGAAAAACAGAGGACGGGAAGCGGGAAGTTGGTGTATCTGACTCCAGACGTGTTCACTGGAGGATTTCGTGCCAATAAACAGCCCCTGAATATAAAAGAAGAAGAAGAAAGAAAGAAAAGAAATGTGCTGCATGTCGTGCAAATTTTTACTGTGTGTTCTTCTTTCTTGCTAACTGCTAATTCAACTTATGCCAAAGCTTCATTGAACTTTTGTGACAGGCCTTTGTGTCTTTGACATACACAAGAAAGACCAGCAACGTCTTTGTAGCCAAATGTGACAGTGGAAAGTTTACACTTCCTCAGCTGCCCTCCTCGCACCGCGGCTCACGTCACCGCCTGTCTGTGCCTGCTGTGCACAAACTGCAATCTCCACCCTTTAGATGATGAATGACAGCGAATGTTTGACTC
>NW_019487902.1:0-914 GCF_002814215.2 Seriola lalandi dorsalis | reverse complement strand
ATTACTTCTGCCTTATGAAACCAGATATGACATCACCCCCTTTTATTTTCTAATAACACAAGGTGCGTATAACAGCATTCAATAAACCATGAGAAACAATATATTAGCCAGAAAATATGTCAAATAGGCTGTCTTTACAACATAAAATGTATCTTAACATCCTGGTAATGTTACTTCTCTAGTAAACACATTCACCCTGTAAACGTTTCTCCCATAACTGTAATAGTTGTAATCATGCCATTTCAAAACTCAAAATGCAATTTCTTTGACTTATAACTCAACAAATATTGTAACATTTATGTCACTTTTAAATTCAACCAAAGCACCGCAATATTAGTGTTGCAATTTTCACAATACATTGTTTTTCTTTCTTTTTTTCCTTTTTCTTCTTATTCCTTTCCCCCCCAAAAGGCTCTATGAAAGATATTTCAGTGTTTGTCTACAGGACTAGCCTGTCGACTGGTTTGTACACCCATCCAGCTCTGGAGCGAAATCGTCCTGGTGTCTGTGCAGTGGTGTGTGTGAGGGTCGTGACCTCACCCGGGGGTCACCCAGGCCTTTTCCTGATTAAACTTGGTGAAGACTGCGTCTCCTGGTCGAAGTGGTGGAAGAGGTCTGGCTCTGTGGCGGCGGTTGTAATAGAAAGCTTGTTTCGCCTTCTCACCGGCATCTTTTTGTTCAACAGTCTTTCTGTTGGGCCATTTGGGTCGAAGATTCTTCTCCAGTGTAGGGAGTGTTGTTCTGATCTTTCTCCCCATTAAGAGTTCTGCTGGACTGACTCCTGCGGTGGTGCAGGGAGTTGATCTATAGCACATGAGGGCTATTAGTGGGTCTTCTTGGTGGAGGATTCTCTTTGCAGTCTGTACTGCTCTCTCTGCATGACCGTTCCCCTGAGGATGGTGGGGACTTCACGT
>NW_019487901.1:0-512 GCF_002814215.2 Seriola lalandi dorsalis | reverse complement strand
ACACACACACACACACACACAGACACACACGCACAGGCTCACAAGATTTGTGTTTGCGTGCTCTCGCCAGCCAAGCACACGGTGTAAGGGACAGGCCAGTGCTTTCAGAGGCATGTCAACTGGACACATTAACTCATAAAATACCCCCCTCTCCATGAAATATGCAGCGCCAGGCCACAAGGATGGAAGTTGACTATCCATAATTGATGTAAATGAGGAGCTCTCCCACGGCAAACGCTGTGCGAATCTGTCCCTCTGTCTGTCTGTGTGTGTGTGTGTGTCTGTGTGTGTGTGTGTGTTGCAGGGGAAATAGACTTGTGGTCTGAATTTTAAGTTGCCAGAGGTAAGGTCATATCTTGTATCATCATGCATCCAAGCTTCTGAAGACTTGCAGTGCAGTTACGTACAAAAACCAAGACAATGTAACACACAGTGTGCACACACACACACAGAGTTGTGGGCTTAACAAAAAAAAAAAAAAAAATGGGGACAGGGCAAGAGAGGAAGAGGGA
>NW_019487900.1:0-512 GCF_002814215.2 Seriola lalandi dorsalis | reverse complement strand
ATAATTAATTGTCCATCTTTTGTTAGTGCATGTAGTAATTCATCAGGAATTATGCATAATAAAGCATTCCTTAAGTATATGACTTGTATTTCTCAAGTGAAGTGTTATCTTTTAAAGATCACAAGTATTTCTTTAGATTTATTATGCAAGATTTGAAACTTTTGCTCCCCTTCAGGGATGATTTTATTTTGATAATGTGAAAATGATACACTGTATGTACACTGATATCACTTTATGGTTAAATTTGTACAAAAACGGTTAAATGTACGCACTTAAATGTTCTCAAATTAAGCGTAAAGGTTTCTTGGCAAATTGTTGCAGTTTGTTCAAATAAAGAGTATCTATATTTGAAATTTTAAGTTGGATGTTTTTTGTTGCTGTTTTGGTAACAATTTTCATGTAAATTTTCAGGTAAAACAATGTTTTCTTAAAAATGTTAAAACTTTTTTTAATGGTAAAATATCGAATTGAGCACATTTTTTAACCATAAAATCAACAGTATCAATGTTTTG
>NW_019487899.1:0-703 GCF_002814215.2 Seriola lalandi dorsalis | reverse complement strand
GATAAAATCACACACACACACACACACACACACACACACACACACACACACACACACACACACACAGCAACAGCCTAAGGTGCACTGTAGGAGTTAGCTCAGCTTAAACCACAATTATCCTCTAGGTATTTCCATCACAATAGTTGAGACAAAAGAGTGAAAACTATTACAGAGGGAACATTTTCACATTTAAATGCCTTTTTTTTTTTTTTTTTTTTGTGCATTTTCTCCATATGAATTAATTTACTCTGTTTCTGCTTCTGCAAATCTACTATAGCTCAGATGAAAAACTTGTGCACATGCAGAATGTGTGTTTGTCTCATTGTGCGCATGCGTGTTTTCCACTGTGTGACTTTGAGCGGGGCCCTCTCTCTGCACCGGCTCAGTGAAATATGCAGTTTTCGACCGTGGGTGTTTGGAAATTGAGTGAAAACGATGTCACATTAATGATTTAAAGTCGGTAATAGGATGTGCTGTGACGCTGAGCCGCCAGCTAAGCTGAGTTTAAGGCTCCGGCGTTAATGTATTCATGAGGAGGAGGGATTATACAGAGACAAGAGCAGCTAGAGAGCTGAGTGCAGCAGAGCAGCCAGGGCCAACAGGCCTGTTAGATATTATATATAACTACATTTAGACTGCGTGAGTACACATTTCACAATGCAGGAGGTGGGTCTACACACACACACACACACACACACACACA
>NW_019487898.1:0-512 GCF_002814215.2 Seriola lalandi dorsalis | reverse complement strand
TGATAGCTGAGATCTATAGATATTCTCCTGCAGCAACATCACCAGCAGGATCTAACACTTATAACTGACAAGGGATCAATACAGCATGCTATCCTGACCTATTTACACACACACACACACACACACACACACACGGCCTAAATCCATGTCCCACTAACACATTGGGCTCCTATTTCTAATCCCAGATCAATAAAATGGTGGCAGCTAACAGCAGATCTGACTTCAAATGAGCCACTAGGTTCTGTGAGCACAGCTCTCTCACCACTTTGACCACCTGAAAATTTAAATCTGCTCCTTGCTTCCTCAGAAGTTTTGTAATTGTTCCCTTTAGTTTTATGAAGTCACATTTAGTCACACAGCCCCATGTCACATGAGACATCTGAGTGGGCTTCACAGGCTGACATCAGCAATGTTTCTTTCCACCCGGTTCAAAAAGTAATTCACAAGAAAGCCACCTGTATTTTAATTTGTACCGACATAGATAGTAACGACAGGTTGACTGTTGAGAATAG
>NW_019487897.1:0-512 GCF_002814215.2 Seriola lalandi dorsalis | reverse complement strand
GGCACAGCCGAGAGCAGAGCGTTTAAATAAATACAACCTCTCTCAGATTGTTGTGTCGGAGCTGTCCCTTACTCGGTTTCCCTTTTTAAATCTTCCTCTTCCTGTAAACAAGTCACTAAGAGTGGGAGCTCTTTGTTTAAAAATCCCTGTCGCTCTCTTGAGTGTTTGGAGCCGCTGGCTGCCGAGGTGACGGCCGGGCAGCCGAACAGAGAGAGAGGCGGTGTGAAGGTTCGGATTGATGCAGCAGCAGCAGCAGCAGCAGCAGAGGCTGGCACACAGTGAACAGTGGGCAGGTAACCAGCACACATTTACAAGTTGAATAGGTGTTGATGTGACGGCCTGCGTCAGCGCTGAGAGCTGCTGTTAAATACAACAAAGGCAGTGGAAGCTGAGACAACATCTGTAGTGAAATCAGGAACCTGAAGGTTCGTCTGAAGAGTCTCCAAAGCTGTTTTCATTTCTTCAGTGTTCTCAAAAGAAATGCAAACGGTTCTGTCATCTGGCCTGACGAA
>NW_019487896.1:0-512 GCF_002814215.2 Seriola lalandi dorsalis | reverse complement strand
ACAATGAGAAAACGTCTTTAGTAGTGAACTATGTGTTGATACAAAAGAAGCTTGTACAAATACAATGAGAAATGCTAATGTGTGTGAGGAAATGAACTGTTCTGAGAACTGCATTAAGAGAGGTGAGAATGAAGTTTCTGATGTGAGAACTGCATCAAAGCGATTGAGAAAAACTGTAATATAATAATATAGAAGCTCAAACTGAAATACTTCAAATAACCACATAAAACCCAATACAGCTTGTCTTACAGATATTCCATTGTACTACCCTCGTAGTAGCCTGCTCCAAACATCTCCAGGACCCCGGAGTTGTCTGACGTCAGGATTTTGTCATAAGGTTTTGAGTCTTCTGCTCAGACCTCTCACTGCTGCTGACGTTTCTTACAGTAACAGTGGAGGAAAGCCAGGCAACTGAAAAAGGTGTAGAAATGAGGATTTGTGGGTTGGCATTGAGGCCCCTTGACTTCTTCAACACGGAAGAACAAATCATATAGATTTAATTAAATTGGTCA
>NW_019487895.1:0-512 GCF_002814215.2 Seriola lalandi dorsalis | reverse complement strand
TATACTATGTCATTTTTATGTCTTACTGTACAATGTCATTTTTATGACTTTTTATGCCTTACTATACTATGACATTTTTTTGAATTTTTATGCCTTACTATACTATGATGTTTTTATGACGTTTTTATGCCTTACTATACTATGTCATTTTGTTACTTTTTATGGCTTACTATACTATGACATTGTTTAGATTTTTATGCGTTACTATACTATGTCATTTTTATGACTTTTTATGCTTTACTATAATAAGACGTTTTTATGACTTTTCATGCCTTAATATACTATGTCGTCTTTATGACTTCTTATGCCTTAATATACTATGTCATTTTTATGACTTTTTATGCCTTACTATACTATGTCGTTTTTTTGACTTTTTATGACTTTCTATACCTTAATATACCATGCCGTCTTTATGACTTCTTATGCCTTACTATACTATGTTGTTTTTATGCCTTGCTATACTATGACGTTTTAATAAATATTTATGCCTTACTATACTGTCGTTTTTATGA
>NW_019487894.1:0-592 GCF_002814215.2 Seriola lalandi dorsalis | reverse complement strand
TGTAATATCCAAAAAACTAGCAAGCAAGTATGGCAGATGGGATGAAAAAGATATAGGGAGCTTTAAGTTGTGTGACCTGAGTGCGTAGCTGGCTGCTCTGGGCTGGCTGACACAAACACATACACAATCACACATTCACAGCCCCATAGACATCAAAGAGTGCTAATGAATTCACGATGATTAGCACCACACTCTTTCCTTACACACTTCCAGTATCACTGGAAATGTGGGCAAAAACAGGAGTGTGTGTGTGCATTATCACCATCTGTGAGAATCAAAACTGAGTTTGAGCTCAGTGTTTAGAAAATAATTGGGATGTTTTTGTTTTCCTGTTTCATTTTTCTCTGTCCTTAAGGCTGTCAGTTGCCAGCCAGGGGGCTCAAACTGTGAAACTGCATTTACATTTAAAAATATGTGAAAAGAGAAGAGAAGAGAAGAGAAGAGAAGAGAAGAGAAGAGAAGAGAAGAGAAGAGAAGAGAAGAGAAGAGAAGAGAATTAGTTGATGTGTCTGAGCTCCATCAGGTGAAGTGGCATTGACATGGCAACACACCAGAAATGTTTTGGCACATGGATAAAATGTGCCCCCCCACC
>NW_019487893.1:0-512 GCF_002814215.2 Seriola lalandi dorsalis | reverse complement strand
CTAAAATAAAGAATACTATCATTTGGGACTTCAGTCAAGAGCTGAGTGGGATCAAACACAGACTCTCCTCCAGCTTAATTAAAAATGAACCACTGTAACACGATTTAAAGAGCTGAGGAATAAAGTGCTGAACAAAAATACACGTCTAAGCTCGCTCATTCATTCATTCATTCATTCATTCATTCATTCTGCAGCAGCAGCAAAGGAAAAGGTTTGAACTCGTTGTGCTGCAGATGATCATGTGTTTCAAAACTTATTGTTCTTGAAACAAGAAACCAAAAAGGTTTGGCCGATATTCTTCCACATCTGGGTCGAGTCCGGCTGTTATCCGCCAGTATTGACTGACAGCCCGAAGATTTTCTGTGTCTACGCCAGAATTGGTCCAGATGTGGAAGTAGCATCTTACACTCATGCTGTTTCTGGGAAAGATTTGGGCCGTGAAACTGGGCACATGTCGGGCCACAAGAAAACAAGCACATGGAACAAGTATAGGCCGGATTTATTTTGCTATC
>NW_019487891.1:0-512 GCF_002814215.2 Seriola lalandi dorsalis | reverse complement strand
AAACACCATCAAACACTGACAACATGCTGCCCACCCTTTTTTCTTTTGTTCCATTTCCTGTTCTTTCTCTTAACTTCCAGATGCTAATCCTGGCCATTGTAAATACAAGTCATCATCAGTCTTGGCCCTGATTGGTTCACACACCTGCTGTACACAGAGCAGCCGTTAGAGCGAGGAGGTACGTCATGTGGGTTACCTTACTGCACTTTACAATGGTGGTTTTATGTAGATGGTTAGCTGTAATGTTGATAGTGTTATTGATGGTTTACTCTTCAAGTCTTTCCACTCGGTCACTCTGATGGTTGAAAAATGCACATTAAAAATGTAGTAGCATCCATGACCATATTAATACATCATGTCAGAACACTTCCTGTGGTCATGTTTCGTTAACCAGAGGCTCTACAGTCTGATCAGACAGAGGGCGTCTACAAGTCTTCTCCTCTCAAACCCAACGAGGCAGTACGTTATGATCTGGTGCTATAATAAAATTTAATTAAAAGCAGCGTGTGACA
>NW_019487890.1:0-512 GCF_002814215.2 Seriola lalandi dorsalis | reverse complement strand
TGAGAGAGTAAGAAAGTGAAAGAGATGGGAAATTGGGGCTAAAATAAGAGAATAGAAAGTAGAAAGTGTGTGTGTCCGTTTGTGCTTGTGTGAGCGAGGGCAATGAGGGAAAGTAGAAGAGAGAGAGAGAAAGAGAGAGAGAGAGAGAGAGAGAGAGAGAGAGAGAGACCTTGTTTGCCAAGGCTGTTGTGTCTCCAATGTGGTGGTGGAGCCACTGCATTGCACCAAAACCAAGGGGAGAGAGAGGGTGTAAGAGTGAGGGGGTGGGTGGCGGGAGAGATAGAAAGAAAGAGAGAGGAGAGGAAAGAGAGGGAGTCAAAAATACAGAGAGGGGGTAACGGCAGTGGCAAAAAGAGACGTTATGAAGACAGAGACAGAGAACAAGAGGGATCGCATAGACGAATGGAGAGGATGCAAGCAAACCTGGAGTGTGACAGAGCGCGTGCGCGTGTGAGAGAGAGAGAGGCACAATAAACCTATTTGCCATCTATCTAGCTTTAGCTCTCGCTGTT
>NW_019487889.1:0-520 GCF_002814215.2 Seriola lalandi dorsalis | reverse complement strand
TAGTCAGCTGCCTGTTGTTCTGATGACGCCTCTCCACTGACGACAGAAACACTCACATGAGGAAAATACAGAGTCTGAAAAACCTACTTTCAAAGATGCTTAACTAAAGAGTCAAGTCGAATTTATTTATACAGCAAAATATCACAAATCACTGATTTGCTGCAGGATGAGAAAATCATCCGTCTTCAGACCCTCGATTCAGAAAAAGAGAAATATGGAATATATGAAATATGGAAAAAAGGAGGAAGTGGATCCCAACTGAGGAGGGATCCGTCTTCCAGGATGGACAGACATGGGGAAGATAAGAATCCAAAGAGATTCATTTTCTTTTTATCTGTTTAATGCTGCAACTTCTGATGAGCAATTAATCTACTAATTACTTTCCCATTCAATTGATAGATTGGTCAATGAATTTATATAAATTATATACGTTAATCTTTAATTTTTTTATAGGTTATATGATATAAACTGAGGGTTTATATGAAATAAAACTTTAGCCGCTTTGCCCTGAGTTCTGTCT
>NW_019487888.1:0-512 GCF_002814215.2 Seriola lalandi dorsalis | reverse complement strand
TAAAGGTCTTTGCATGTAAAGTTGCTGCTTGTTTCCTGCAGCATGTGTCCCATACCCCGTATCCTTGGTTCTATTCTCATTAAGCTCATTTAGCTGTCTCTCACACATTTTATTCTTTTTTCCACTAGTAGTATTAGGGCCACGTTGAGGGAAAAAAAATCGTAAATTTCGAGAATGAAGAATAAAGTCCTTAATTTGAGAATAAAATCATAATATTTCAAGAAAAAAGTCATAATATTAGGAACGTGGAGCATCCTGTGAAGTTATACTTGAGCATAGGTTTCACAAATAAGGAGCTACTTCATCATTTGGCACATCATCATCATCATCATCATCATCATCATCATCATCATCATCATCAGGACATTGTGAGGAAACTGAGCCTTTTCTAATTGACTGACTGTCCTTTCACCTGTTTGATAGGTTGTTGTAATATTCTTAAAAATCACCTTTTTTTTCTCTCAAAATTTTACATTTTGAAATCTTATATTACAACTTTTTTCTTGAAATAT
>NW_019487887.1:0-512 GCF_002814215.2 Seriola lalandi dorsalis | reverse complement strand
TGCATGTTTTTAAAAAAAAAAAAAAAAAACCCTGGTTGCTGAGAGGACAAAAAAGGATGGAAAACAAATGAAAGAGTAAAATAGCAAAAGCAAGGAAAGACCCAGTTGCTAAGAGGATCACAGTCTTCCATATTAACAACTTGGACAGAGCGGGAGAGTAGAAGAATGTAGAGAGAGAGAGAGAGAGAGAGCACCGAGAGCTGACTTGGCAGGAGAAAATGAATGAGAGAATGAGGGCGAGAGAGACAGGGGGAAGGGAGAGTGGATGACGGGTCACTGCACTGGTGCTACAATAAGGAGAGATAAATGTGGAGGACTGATGAGAGGTACTGAAAAGGCTGCAGCTGCCTATATTAAAGAAGTGAGTGGAAGATAGGATAGGAAAGAAAGAGAGGAGGTCAGATGAGAGGAAGATGGAAGGAGCGGGAGGGAGCTGATGGGAAAATATAGAGATATGGAGGGAGAGAAACAAAAGAGATTGGATGGATAAAGAGGAGAGGAAATTAGTTTGT
>NW_019487886.1:0-512 GCF_002814215.2 Seriola lalandi dorsalis | reverse complement strand
AAACAACGCTGTATTGTTGGGGTACTATCTGCAGTGAAAAAGGAAGTACCTGGTACCAAAAGCAAGTAGAATTAAGTTGAGTTGAGTCGGTACCATGCAGTGGAAAAACACTAGAAGGTTTCAGGTTTTTCAGATTAGTAGTTTATATTGTTACACGGGTTACAGTTATTTCACTGCATTACATCAAGTAAGATGAATAGTTTTTTCCTTGGAAGAAATCAGGCGGATCATTATGCTTGTCACAGATTTTCATCTCACCATTGTACATTTATTAGGCCCACTGTGCACTTGACACATCTATGGTTTCTATTGTCTCTCCAGCATACAGAGAGGGTGGACTTCTCCTTCAACTCTCTGGCTGATCCCCGCTTCATATTCCACGACCACGCCCTGGTGGAGGCGGTGAAGCTGGAGAACCCAGAGGTGCACGCCTTCTTCAGACTGCTGGCCCTCTGCCACACCGTCATGGCTGAGGAGAAGAAAGAAGGTGAGTGTTTCTGTGTGAGCGAGTG
>NW_019487885.1:0-512 GCF_002814215.2 Seriola lalandi dorsalis | reverse complement strand
TTCACCCACCAGGATTATCCTCATTACGCATCCAAAGAAAAGCTTCTCCCCTCGCTGCTTGACAAGCTCCAGTCTTTGTCAAGGGGTCACACCCATGAAAATGATAGAAACCAAAACCTTGCTGCTGTCACAATAAATTACATGATGAATGTAAACAGGCGTCAGATCCTTCATGGGACAACTCTGGTCTGAGATCAGATGAAATCAGAACTGATTTCTATTTTTATCTTTAACTGGAAGAGCACTGCTTGCCAATCTTGCCCTAATGGCACGCCACTGACCAAGAACTAAAAAAGGTTGAATGAATTCCTCTGTGCACACTCACATGGCAGTGATTTTCCCACAGTGATATAACAATATATTTATTCCAGCTGAAGATAAGAAACATCAACAGACCTCTGGTAAAAACAGTGGGTCTGCATCTCTCCATCCGTAAACACAACGAAGCCTATTTATTTTTTATCTTAACATTTGAATTGTTGAGAAAGATCACAAACATGTCATTGTAGGAC
>NW_019487884.1:0-512 GCF_002814215.2 Seriola lalandi dorsalis | reverse complement strand
GCTCTGCCCCGACATCTTCGCTCACTCAATGCAACAAAAGACTTTAAAAAATGTGAGCTTCGCCTCGGGTTATCTTCGGATGTGAGCTTCAAAATAAAAAATAAAATAAAACCTCCACCTCCTCCGCAACCTTACCGGAGCCCCCCTTTCTTTCCCACCTTGGTGGAAATAAAAATCAAACCTAGGCTATGGCAGACGCGGACCAGAGGAGGGCGGAATAAAGAGAAGCGGAATCTAACAACAACAATCAAAAAATGTTAATTTGTTTCTTTCTTGTTGCGCCGCTCGCTTCCGTCCAAATGCATTCAGATTTCAGGGATGCAAAGTCCACTCGCTGACTCATCCGACCCGGGTCTCTGTGTCGCTCTCATCCCGATGTGGCACACCGGATCCCTGCGTCTCCTCTCCTGCCTGCCTCCGCCGCTCCTCCAGTCGCCGCCGCCGCTGCTACTGCCGCCGCCGCCGCCGCTCCACCTCCTCTTCCTCTTCCTCTTCCTCTTCCTCCTTCTCCT
>NW_019487882.1:0-512 GCF_002814215.2 Seriola lalandi dorsalis | reverse complement strand
CATAAGAAATACACATCACACTGTCTCTGTGACAGAACTGCAGCAGAACCCACACAAAACACCTTAAAGTCTGAGTTAAGTTTCCTCAAACTTAAAGCAGCTTAAATCGTCCCCTTAATGTTTCCTTAAAACGTTCACTAAGTATTTAAGGTTTTCTCCTGAGCTTCGTCTTATACTTAAGGAATCACTGAGTCAGTTAAAGCTTCGCACAAAAGACCTTAGAGACCGAACTGAGGGAAAAACTGACGGGGCTGACTGTGTCTCCGTAACGCGACTCACTTTAATGTGATACATGAAGAAAGTGAAGCGTGGGAGAATCTAATCAACCCGTAACGATGAAGAATTGATTTTGCTAACATGCTAACGTGCTAACGAGGGTACAGTAACTCAGGCTGGGTTCATTCACACATGAACATCTTCTCTGTCTCAATCCTCAGATTTGAACCTGGTGTGACTCACACCATGATGATATCCACACACACACACACACACACACACACACACACACACAC
>NW_019487881.1:0-512 GCF_002814215.2 Seriola lalandi dorsalis | reverse complement strand
GGAGATAGTCTTAGTCCAGGAGATAGTCTGAGTCCAGGAGAAAGTCTTAGTCCAGGAGATAGTCTTAGTCCAGGAGATAGTCTTAGTCCAGGAGATAGTCTGAGTCCAGGAGAAAGTCTTAGTCAAGGAGATAGTCTTAGTCCAGGAGATAGTCTTAGTCCAGGAGATAGTCTGAGTCCAGGAGAAAGTCTTAGTCAAGGAGATAGTCTTAGTCCAGAAGATAGTCTGAGTCCAGGAGAAAGTCTTAGTCCAGGAGAAAGTCTTAGTCCAGGAGAAAGTTCAGTCCAGGAGAAAGTCTAAGTCCAGGAAATACTCTGAGTCCAGGAGAGAGTCTGAGTCCAGGAGATAGTCTGAGTCCAGGAGATAGTCCGAGTCCAGGAGAGAGTCTGAGTCCAGGAGAAAGTCTGAGTCCAGGAGAAAGTCTTAGTCCAGGAGAAAGTTCAGTCCAGGAGAAAGTCTTAGTCCAGGAAATACTCTGAGTCCAGGAGAGAGTCTGAGTCCAGGAGATAGTC
>NW_019487880.1:0-512 GCF_002814215.2 Seriola lalandi dorsalis | reverse complement strand
CTGCTCTTTCACACTTCTGCTCAGTCGTTATCAGGCTTTGTAAATTCACTCGTGTAGAGTCAAATAAGTTTTTAAAAATAATAAATTTCCTGATGTGAAACCAGATAGTGCAGTTGGGAAATTAACCCGGAGCTACCGGCCAACATTCAGAGCTCCTTTGTGATTCTAATTTAAGTTAACCTTCAACCTTCACACACCAGCCTCCACTGAAAAATCTGCCCGTTCAACGTGTCCTCAGTTGACTCACGAAGCACCTGGTAGACGATGAGTTAAGACCTCTCAAGATCCACCAGCAGCCGGTCACAGCAGCGCTTGGTGCAAGTTCCCCCCTTTTATATTTCTCCCCACTATCTCCTTTGACCCACATACAGTCTGTGAGGTAGTGAAAGGTGTTTAAATTGACCCTAAGCCCCCTGTGGTTCATCAGTTATTGATAGGAACGGATGATTGATTAAATGTTTCAACTCAGCTGAAGCCACGCATCGTTAAGGGTTGTGAGGGCGACGCTGGAC
>NW_019487879.1:0-512 GCF_002814215.2 Seriola lalandi dorsalis | reverse complement strand
GTTCCAAGTCTCACAAAAATCTCACCTGTTTTTTATTCATGATGTTTTTCGTTCAAGCTGGTCAACATGATTCAGGCCATCAAAGACTTGGCTTATGCTTTTGTGCCCAGTGGAAGGCTGATAGAGCTGGTTGACATTACACTGGTGAGTGTCATTTTTCCTCTGACCTTTTCTTTGAATTTGTATTATATTTTTTTAATCCCCATGGAAGCTTTTGCACTGCTTGCACTGCAATCAGCACTTACTAGTGCTGATTGCACTATGGTTTCTAATTTTCTGCAGCCTTTGATGGTGGACACACTTCCAAATCCTTTCAGTGATGAAATCAAAGGAATTGCCACTGTTTCAGGGATTCCTCTGGGTAAGAAAACACAAATGTTATCAACTCTTCATTAAGCAACTGTATCTATATATTTATAATTTAATAGTTTTTTTTTTAACTTCTGTAATTTAGGTGAAGTTGTCTTGTTCAACATCTTCTATGAGGTGTTCACTGTGTGCACATCTATTGT
>NW_019487878.1:0-512 GCF_002814215.2 Seriola lalandi dorsalis | reverse complement strand
CTTAAAAGATGATTAGGTAGAGATTTGGAGTACCCCTTCCTGTGTCACCAAACGCTCTGACTCAGCTCACAGGAGCGCAGACGCCGCCCCGGAGGCAGTTTCCTGGACATCTGAACTCTCCGTAGAGGCCAAGGTCGACTGTAGCAGTGCCTGGTGGAAACCCTGAGTCAGAGTGGGCGCCGCTCGTAGGCACAACCACCGGAGCACACAAACCACAGAGCCTGACGTGACAAAAAAACAGCCATCTGAGCAACACGCGCTGCTTTTAGCTGGTGTGTTGCATGTGCATCTGTTACTGCCAGGCGGGGAGGAGCAGCTCGGCTCATAACCCCCTCAATTAGCAGCTTTGCAAGGGGGCTACTTATTATGCACCACCCGTAGTCTATAAAGCTCCCCGGTGTTTCCCTCTGCACAGCTGATTGTAGTCAGAGGCTTTCCAGTCTGCAAAATACAGCTGCCGGAGGAAACACAGCCAACAGACAAAAAAAAAAAAAAAAAACCCCCAAAAAAAA
>NW_019487877.1:0-512 GCF_002814215.2 Seriola lalandi dorsalis | reverse complement strand
AGCCCATTTAAAACCAGTGTTGACTGGCTGGGACCCTCTTTGCATGGGCCTTTACTTGATTTGTGCATATAGTTACACACTGGACATACATTTGTATGTATAAATATAAACTGGATGCCCAAATTATCACAACACTGTGTGTTGAGTGCCTGAGGTCAGCAGCATCTCAGGAGACGCAAGCGGACCCTTTCAATCATATCATAGTGTGTTTTTTGTTTCTCATTTTAAGGTTTTCTTTTTGCCAACTTTCATCCGCTCTCCACCCTGCAGGTGGTTCACCAGCCCTCATTTAAAATGAAAAGAAAATTTATAACTGCAGAACAAATCACACTGTGTCCGGCTTCAGCCTGAGAGTCGAGGCTTGGTCCAAAAATGATAAAGGAAAAAGATAAAATTGTGTAAAAGCTAACCTCCGTCTTTGTGGCTGACCTCCACTGGCTATCAGGGGTGGGCTTTCTAAAAATTTCCCAGAAAATGGATCATGGAGTCATGATGGTGAATCTGTGTTGACT
>NW_019487876.1:0-512 GCF_002814215.2 Seriola lalandi dorsalis | reverse complement strand
AGTTACATAAAGCTGATTTAGTTACATTCAGTCTTTGGTTCTCGCAAGTCCACTCATTTTTTTTTTACCACTTTTCCACAGCTTGACCTGTTACTGAGTGAGTGAGTGTGAATGTAAGTGTGTTTGTGTATTTGTCACTGAAGTAGAAGTGCTGGGCAGCTGCCCAAACAGGTAGGTGTAAACCTCAGTTCCTGAGATTAAGGTCAACTGTTTCCGTGGCGACTGCCACCGGCAGTGCATTCATCCGTGAGAGTTGATTAGAAACAGTAACCAAGCAAGGACCCAGTTTACCTCTGCACTGCTGAGAAAACAAACATATGGGAGGGAAAGCCTGTTGATTGGAGGCCTTGAAAGAGTCACCTGCAGGTCCACTTACTAATCAAGTGATAAATTTATGTGGAATGATCACAACGTCCTAATGTAATCCTCGTCCTGCTCATCCTGCTTATTTGTCCACTGCACTCAACAAGGTTAACAGTTCACTCTGGTCGCCGTTCCATTTTATTTCTATT
>NW_019487875.1:0-512 GCF_002814215.2 Seriola lalandi dorsalis | reverse complement strand
ACAAACACACACACACACACACACACACACACACACACACACACACACACACACACACGAGAAACAAACAGGCAGCAGTGTTAAA
Organism: Seriola lalandi dorsalis; assembly: GCF_002814215.2. Taxonomy (NCBI): domain Eukaryota; kingdom Metazoa; phylum Chordata; class Actinopteri; order Carangiformes; family Carangidae; genus Seriola; species Seriola lalandi. Next base: position 427 of record NW_019487875.1, on the reverse strand, counting down.
ATTTTAAAATTAATTTATTATATGTCTTTGTCATAGAACTCATTACTTTTTGTTCATGGTTAACATACAGCCATTCATATAGAGAACAAATGAGTTTTTTTATTCATCATTTTCAATTAACTTAGAAATGTACACTCTTCTTTGTGACCCCGAAGAGGAGAAAAATATCCTTTTTTCAAAAGTATCTTTTCTCATTTGTGTTTCCCTCCCCCCCCTGAGGGAAAAGGCCCTCTGCTTCCTCCTCCTCGTCCTCATCTCCCATTCTCTCTCTCTTTCATTTTGGATGAAGCGAGGGAACACCTGAACACACTGGCACAATGATGAACACAAGCAAAGGGCTGATGTGCATTGGGAGCTGAACACAGAGCCACAGAACAACACACCCAATCTCGTTCTCTTCTCTCTTTCTCACACCCACACCCACACA
>NW_019487874.1:0-512 GCF_002814215.2 Seriola lalandi dorsalis | reverse complement strand
TCTCTGATAACTTCAGATCCAGACGTCCAACGACTAAGATCAATGGTTTGATGGTTCAAATATAGAGCTGAAATCCACCGAGGTGTAAAAAGTGTATGTGGCTTAAAACTAGAGAAAAGTCAATGTTGAGCTTCTGTCAGACAAACACACTGACACATGATCATAGAGGATATGATGTCACTGACAGGTGACCAAGGAAACGTTACCATGATTAAAATCACAGATTTCTCTGGTTTGACAATTGATGGAAACATTTGGGAGATAATGATAAAGATAATGTATCAAAATTCAGAAATTCAAACTGTCTCTTACACTGGACAAAAAAACCTGCTAACACCTGTTAATATCTTTTTTTTTGTCATCAGTGTGAAAGGGTACAATCAGCATTCACTCCTGGGTCACATGACTCTGCAGTAATCACAGGTGGTTATCAGCTCCAGCCCCAATCAGCAGTGATGTAAACATGACACCCAGATGAACTCTTTTCCTGCTGTGACTTCTCTCAGAGGACA
>NW_019487873.1:0-512 GCF_002814215.2 Seriola lalandi dorsalis | reverse complement strand
TGGACGAGAAACAACAGACAGACAATAACTGCTCAGTCAACACTAGGGATGGGAATCGAGAACCGGATCCAGTCGAGAACCGGTTCCAACTGGTTCGATCCATCGACATCATTTGTCTTTATGCTTAACGATTCACTTATCAATGCCTTCCACTTGGTTCCTTGTCCCTTTCAAAACAATGACGACACGCTTTAGCGAGAGGCAGTCGAGGAGACGAGTAAGTGTGGCTTAATTTGACACAAAATGACGCTAACAGTGCAACATGCAATGTCTGTGGCACTAAGATTTCAAGCAATGGTGGAAACATCAGCAACATGCTGAAGCATTTGTCGACGCAGCACGGCACCTTCTGATTGGCTCACTGACCTGTTGTTACTAGAGCTCCAGAGAGAAGGCTGAGAGAGGAAATGTAAAACTACTTTGAGATGGATTTTGGTTCTTAAAATCACAAATATATCTTCTTAAGGATCAAAGACAAAGTTTCTGCTTGACTCCTCGCTCCTTGTTTCTAC
>NW_019487872.1:0-513 GCF_002814215.2 Seriola lalandi dorsalis | reverse complement strand
ATCTCTCTCACACACTCACACACACACACTCACACACTCACACACACACACACACACACACACACACACACACACATCGGCACAATGAGCAGTTAGTGTGAGTGCTGCTGGAGAGCAGGGAGTACTTTGAAGGGAGCACTTCTCAGCTAGGGAGATAGCAGGTTAAATCTCCACACAGACACACACACACACATACACTCAAACACACAGCTTCACACACAGGCATGCAGGAGGAGAAAGAAAAGAGTGTGGAGGTAAGGAAAGACTTTAAGGCCATTCTTAGTTTAGTATTTACAGGTGATATGTGAGTGTGGTAGAGAGACTCTAGTTTTGAGGTGGGTGTGCATATGTGTGTGTCTGCATAGCCATGTGTGTTTAAATTTGCTGCCAGCTTACCCTGCAGTCTGGGCTAAGGAGGTTGAAACTGCAGTCTGTCACTGAAATCTTACCACAGTGACGTTCAACTATACAGGCTCATAGCCCTCAGCCACTGAATCATTTATACATGTAAAT
>NW_019487871.1:0-513 GCF_002814215.2 Seriola lalandi dorsalis | reverse complement strand
CACACACACACACACACACACACACACACACACACACACACACACACACACACACACACACACACGATACCGCAGTGTTCAGGAGGAGGGTACAGACAGGTGTGTTGCCGGCAGTCAGGTGACACCACAGTGATACTGGCTGCTGTAATATCCCTCACAGACCATCAGTGTGTGGACATGTGTATTGCCTTCACACTATAATGTAGAAAACGACTGTGTGGACAATATTAACCTTTTAACACACAGCACTGGAACATTAGAGGTTCAAAAGTAACTGGACACATGAAGTCTCCAGCCACAGACACCATCAGACTCTCTGTATCTGCTTCACTGCGGGGGCCTTCAGCTCCTTCTGGTTGTGGGGTCTCTCTGTCTTCAGTCTGGTTTCTAGCAGGTGGACCGCAGCTCAGTCGGACGGAGATCGGCTGACTGACTCGGCCAGTCCAGGATATGCTCCACCTGCTCACCCTGAAAACCTCTTTGGTTGATGAAATGTGGTCCAGTGAGTTTTGA
>NW_019487870.1:0-513 GCF_002814215.2 Seriola lalandi dorsalis | reverse complement strand
GTGCACTTGAGAATAGCGGATGTGCAGTTGGTGGTCCTCTGAAATCCCCTCAAGATTAATCCAAAACACTGTGTGGCTTTGTATGTATGCGTGCCTCTGTATATTTGTGTGTATGCACAAAGTAAGTTGTGTGTGTGTGTGTGTGTGTGTGTGTATATAAATGTTTGGCTACTGAAACAGGGGGCTTTAGTGAGACAAAACCCTGTTGTTATTTTGGTGCTATGATGATGTGAGGAGGGTAATGCTATACCGTGGAGTTTGGGCAGCAGGAACACAATAGGATGCCACCAAGTGATCCTTACCACCTTCACCTACTCCATTTGCCAGACCTTGGCAGGGTGATGAGGGGGGTGAAAATCCCTGGTTGCTCCAGCAGGATAGTCTGGGGCAGGGGGGTGCTGGCTTGTCAACCCCCAGACTAAAGCATTGTCTTCTGGGGAGGGGAGGAGGTACCTAGGGAGTGGTGAGGGATAAAGTGTTTGGATCAACTTGGACATTTGAGCTCACATCATG
>NW_019487869.1:0-513 GCF_002814215.2 Seriola lalandi dorsalis | reverse complement strand
TAGAAGTTAAGTGTGTTTTCTAAGAGCAAATCTACAATTGATCTTACATTTCTACACGTTTTCCAAAGCAGCTCCTCAGAGCGAGAACATGCACACGTCTTCAAGATCGTCCGTCAAAAAGCTGAAGATGAAACTGAAGATGATGCTGAATACACTTTTACTTTGCATCTGAAACAGTCTGTAAACTGTGCTATATTAAAAAAAAATACACACATCACAAAGTGGAAGAGTTGTAAAGGTCACAAAGAAATATTTTAAACTTGGAGTAGTTCAGTAAGAGCTGAATGTGCAGTAAAGCAGCTTTTAGCTCATTGTTGTTTATGATTCATGTTCCAGGGTGGAAGTCAGTTTAGTCTGTGATCTATCTGCTGCCGGAGGTCGACGTTACTCTCAGACCCACATTAAATCTAAAGTGAAGCAGAGATGGTTCCTACGAGCTTCGTGATTATGCAGCTCATGTATTGTGAATGTTCTGTTGTCCTCTCTCCATCAGACCGGCTGTATACAACAAAC
>NW_019487868.1:0-513 GCF_002814215.2 Seriola lalandi dorsalis | reverse complement strand
GTTCTTCCTTAAAATTGTTATTACTTACACTGAGGAATTTGTGGCACCACTGAGACAGTCATTGCATTTTTGCCAGCTGACTCTTTCTTGATGTGCTGGTATGTCCGTTTCATTGAACCGTATAACAGAGAGTGACAATAGAGATGAGAAGAAGAGATTGAATGGACATCACGAGCTGAGTTTGACAACATTTTGAGTGCGTGGCACGTGAAGCAGCCCATAGATCTAACATGTAACCCCCGAGAGAAATCTTTCTTCATATTCTACAAGTCTATGGTTGTATTCAGCATGAATGAAGATATCAGATGCCAGAGATCTCCGTAATGGAAAAACCTGGTGGACATCAGTCTGAAGTAATGGCTTGTATGAAACAATGACATAGAACCCACAGAAACAGTCATATTTTTCTGTAAAACCTGGCCTCTATAGGTCATTTGGAAATGTGTTGGGTTAAGATTTTGGCAGTGTTATGAGGACTGCATGGTTGGTTTCCTTGGAAATTGGAATTGGAGA
>NW_019487867.1:0-513 GCF_002814215.2 Seriola lalandi dorsalis | reverse complement strand
TGAGCTGGTCTTAACAAGCTCTTATTTGCAGTGTAATGAAACTGAAGGACAAAAAGGAAGATTGGATACATCAAAAAAGGAATAAATGTTTGGGACGTATGCTGGCAGATATTCTGCATCAAGGTGACACTGAATCGTTTTAAAAGAAAATGCAGGAATGGTAAATGTAATTTGGTCCTATGTTGCTGTATGTGTAAGTTGCGCATCATAGCATATAAGTGAATGTAACCTGTGTATGACAGACTTTCATGATTGTTCATTCAGGTCCTTTTTACGCCATTTGCTTGACAGCATAAACCCAAGAGCCATCCTGAAGCAGCCCTATGTTCTTTCAGTTAGGTTACAGTTATGTGTCTCCCTCTTTCTCTCTCCCTCTCTCTATCTACAATAGCTTTCCAGTACGTCCCTCACACCCCCTCAGACACTGTTCTAAATTTAAGAAATCAAAATGCAGATACAGAATGTCTCTGAATGAACAGCTGTTCCTGGGAACCTCTCCTCCATCTTCAGTCA
>NW_019487866.1:0-513 GCF_002814215.2 Seriola lalandi dorsalis | reverse complement strand
CTTTCAGTTAGCCTAGATCTGACCAAACATTAATACAAAGACAAAGTGTTCAGCTTCGACCTCTGTTTCCATCCTACCAACAGTTACTGTTGATTTCAATAATCATGACCACGTTCTCTCCCGAACCTTAACAAATTTCCTCTTCTTTTAACGATGACCATGATCTTTCCATAAACCTTAACAAAGTGGTTTTAGTTGTCTGTGTGAAAAGAAGAAAGGGATTTTAGGAAGAAGTTGTTGGAAAAACCAAACAATGCTGTTTTGATGGAGATGAGTTCAATGAATGTTCAAAGGAGGTATCAGAGAGGTATGAAAACAAACAAGCCCCTCAAGTCTAAGATTACCATTATCAACAGCCTGACCTGTTTCCTTCCGGCCAGACGCTGAACTATTTTTATCCAAAGATGAAGGGAAAGACTGAGATAGTAGAGAGAAAGAATCGAAAAAAGAGATAAAGACTCTCAACCAGGTAGCAAATCTTTTTTTTTTTTTTTTTTAAACTGATACAAACCT
>NW_019487865.1:0-513 GCF_002814215.2 Seriola lalandi dorsalis | reverse complement strand
CGAGGTAGAGCGGCAGAGATGGAAACTGTAGGTTCAGAGGAGAGAGAGCAGCTATTTCAGGCTGGCGGTTTTCCCTGCTGGGTACGTACGGTGTACGTGGGGGAAACTGAGTGTGTTGTTCTGCTGTTATGAGTTAGTAGCTTTCCTCACAATGTGCAGCATACAGGACTGTTATTGAAAAAAAAAAAAAAATTATCTGTCAGTGCCTTCACATCCCCGAGGTTGCAATAAAACTCACCAAAGGAGAACCAATTACGGGATAAACCACACTGGTTTGTCATTGAGGTGACTGGAATGCCATGAAAATGTTGCTGCCAGGCATTGTGATGTTTCAGATGTGTGGTCATTCCCAAGCACACCAAAATGAACTCAAATATCTGATCCATTATGATCCTAATGAGGCTGTGAATTCAATGCCACAATTCCTCCTTTAAGGGGCAATTTGATGCAAGAGAGTTTGGAAACACAAGTACACATAAATAATTAATATACACTGAGGAAAAAAATTATCTT
>NW_019487864.1:0-513 GCF_002814215.2 Seriola lalandi dorsalis | reverse complement strand
CTTGCCATAGGTGTCAAATAAATGCAATAAATGCAGTGGAGTAAAAAAGTAGAATATCTGCTTCTGTGTAATGGGATGGAAGTAGAACATAGTAGAAAATGGAAACACTCAAGCAAAGTACCTCAAAAATATAAGTGTACTTAGTTACTTTCCATCACTGTTCAGCACACACCAATGGCCTTTCTTTCACAATAAAAGCATCCAAGACTTACATATAATGATGTTGCTCAAGGCAAAATCACGTGTACCTTGTTTTCTGTCACAAACACACCCACACACACATGGCTTTATAGCAGTTAACACACGCCCTCTGTACTGCCAACAAAACACCTCCGTTATCCCCCAACAAACAGAGGCAGAAATCCTCCAGCCTGCACCGACAAGGCTCGGTGTCAGTCCCCGGTCCCCATCCCACCGGTCAGTGAGCAGCCACACCGGCTGGCCGCTGTCTCTGTCAATGCGGCACCATCAGTCAAGCAGCCACTGGGAAACGTCAACACACACACACACACA
>NW_019487863.1:0-513 GCF_002814215.2 Seriola lalandi dorsalis | reverse complement strand
CAATACTTGAGGTAACTATCTGTCAAACCCCCTGGTGCCCACAGAAGTGGCCCCTGGGGCAGGCGGCAAGTGCCTCTGATTGGCAACCACTGGATATTAAAATCGCATTAGAGGTGACAGGTATGAGCACGCAGGGCCGGAGTAATCCAACATATGCCGTGAACCTGTTTTCTGCCGCTTTTGAAGTAGATACTAAACAGAGCGTGTGATTCCTGATAAGATAAGTCAGCAACTACAAACAGGTCGTGTTTCTTCTCTGGAACAGCTCGTGTAAGAAAACTGGCCTCCCATTCTCAGTTTGGTAAATATGGTGATGACGTCCTTGAATAAACTGCACTGGGTTAATAGTGAGTCAAACACTCTGTGTATGGGGAAACAATAAGCTATTGGCACACACGCAGTGAGAAACAGAACAGCGGTCTGGATGGCGTCAAAACCCCGAAGTCTGTGCTCTTATTGGCTCTCTGCAGTTTTCTTTTTCATAAGTGATGTAAGCCTTTCGCCTCGACATGT
>NW_019487862.1:0-1488 GCF_002814215.2 Seriola lalandi dorsalis | reverse complement strand
GCATAAAAATGTCATAAAAATGTCATATGATAAATAGGCATAAAAAACGTCATAGTAAAGTAAGGCATAAAAATATCATAAAAACGCCATAGTATATTAAGGCATAAAAATATCAAAAAACTTCATATTATATTACGACATAAAATAACTTAATACTACAGTAAGACTTAAAAACGTCATTGTATAACAAGTCCTAAAAACGTCACAGTATAGTAAGGCATACAAAATGTCATAAAAACGTCATAGAATAGTAAAGCATAACAAATGTCACAGTATAGTAAGGTATATAAAACGTTATAGTATAGTAAGGCATAAAAACATCATAAAAACATCATGTATAGTAAGGCATCAAAACGTCATAGTATAGCAAGGCATAAAAATTTCTTACAAATGTCATAGTATAGTAAGGCATCAAAACGTCATAATATAGTAAGGTATCAAAACGTCATACTATAGTAAGGCATAAAAATGTCATAAAAATGTCATACGATAAATAGGCATAAAAATGTCATAGTAAAGTCAGGCATAAAAATATCATAAAAAGGTCATAGTATACAAAGGCATAAATAACATAAAAACGTCATATTATAGTAAGGCATAAAAAAACGTCATAATATAGTAAGGCATAAAAATGTCATAAAAATGTCATATGATAGTAAGAGATAAAAACGTCATAGTATAGTAAGGCATAAAAACGTCATAGTAAAGTAAGGCATAAAAATGTCATAAAAATATCATAGTATAGTAAGGCATCAAAACTTCATAGTATAGTAAGGTATCAAAACGTCATTCTATAGTAAGGCATAAAAATGTCATAAAAATGTCATAGTATAGTAAGGCATCAAAATTTCATAGTATAGTAAGGTATGAAAATGTCATACTATAGTAAGGCATAAAAATGTAATAAAAATGTCATACGATAGTAAGGCATAAAAATGTAATAAAAATGTCATACGATAAATAGGCATAAGAACGTCATATTATAGTAAGGCTTAAAAACATCATAAAAACGTCATAGTATCGTAAGGCATAAAAATGTCATACTATAGTTAGGCATCAAAACGTCATAGTATAGTAAGGCATAAAAAACGTCATAGTATAGCAAGGCATGAAAAAGTCATTATAGTAAGGCATAAAAACATCATAAAAATGTCATAGTATAGTAAGGCATAAAAATGTCATAAAAATGTCATATGATAGTAAGAGATAAAAACGTCATAGTAAAGTAAGGCATAAAAATATCATAAAAACGCCATAGTATACTAAGGCAAAAAATATAAGAAAAACGTCATATTATATTGCGACATAAAAAAACTTAATAGTACAGTAAGACTTAAAAACATCATTGTATAACAAGGCCTAAAAACGTCACAGTATAGTAAGGCATAAAAAATGTCATAAAAACGTCATGGTATAGTAAGGTATATAAAACGTCATAGTATAGTAAGGCATAAAAACATCATAAAAGCATTATGTATAGTAAGGCAT
>NW_019487861.1:0-513 GCF_002814215.2 Seriola lalandi dorsalis | reverse complement strand
TTTTTTTTTTGCCAGTTCCTGCTACTTCTACTTGAGTATGCATATTGTGTACTCCACAGCCACATGATTGTCATGGAGTCAGTCAAGTGTGTGTGAGTACACTGGTCCATTCTGATAACAATGCAGTCAGTGAGTATACTGGTACACTTGCACTGGTGCAATTTACCGTGGCACAAAAAACAACAAACAAAGCACAGCTGTAGTACAGTACGTATATTTCAGGGGACAGCAAAGGAGGTGTGGTGGGTGGTGGTGTTCCCTGTCTATGGCCCTTTGCTGCGTGTCATCCTCTCTCTCTCTCTCTCTCTCTCTCTCTCTCTCTCTGTCTCTCTTTATGACTGTAATAAAGGCAAAAGTCTGAAAAAATAACTTAAAAAAAGAAAGACAATCTCCTCTAACTTTCTCTCTGAGTGATCATGTTGCAGTAAATCCAGCTGAAGTTACAGCTCCATCTTTGTTTTATTTATGTGTTTGGTGATTTTGTCAGACGCCATCACAGTTATAAAATAAGGA
>NW_019487860.1:0-513 GCF_002814215.2 Seriola lalandi dorsalis | reverse complement strand
TCCCAGCATCTTTTCGGGTGAGAGGCGGGGTACACCCTGGACAGGTCGCCAGTCCATCGCAGGGCAAACACATGGAGACAGACAACCATTCACACTCACAGCCACACCTATGGTCAATTTTAGAGTATCCAATCAGCCTAGTCTCCATTTTGCATGTCTTTGGACTGTGGGAGGAAGCCGGAGTACCCGGAGAGAACCCACACTGGCACGAGGAGAACATGCAAACTCCACACAGAAAGATCCCACGTCCGAGCCGGAACTTGAACCCGGAACCTTCTTGCTGTGAGGCGACAGCGCTAACCACTGCACCACCGTGCAGCCCGTCCTAATGAATGTTTCTTCCAAATTTTAAGAAATTCCTTCAAAGCGTGACAGAGATATATTGTTCACGAGAATGGGACGGACGTATGTCTGTACGCATGAATGTGTGTACGTACGTATGGACGGACAACCCGAAAACATAATGCCTCCAGCCATGGCTGTTGCTTGTGCAGAGACATGAAAAACGTGCCT
>NW_019487859.1:0-590 GCF_002814215.2 Seriola lalandi dorsalis | reverse complement strand
AACCAGGGCAAAGGTACCTCCCTAGGTAGGGACAGTTTGGGATACTAACTATTTAAACACACTGGAGAGCTGATATTTGAGGAGTACTAACCCTAGGTTAAAGGAAACATGCTTTAATAATCACAATTCTGAAACCTGGGAAGTTGCCGAATAAGTTCTTATAGTGCCATTTCCCTGACGTCAGTATTATGTAAAATAATGGAATGGATGGACAAAGACAGACTGGTACAGATACTATGTCAGAGTGGTTTTAGGCACAGCTCTCAACAATGGACTCATTCCTGAATTCATATCAATATCAATGTATGATTAAAGGAAGGGTTATTTATCGCTCTATATGACGCACCTGATTGTATGACTGGTTGAATCTGTTGTTCTTTTTGTTTGTCTGACGGTAGCAAGAAGCAAAACACTCTGAAAGTCCTTTAAGGGAACAAGCATCCTTAGGTCTTGGAAGTGAGCTATCTGAGGAACTTGAGGGGGAGTACCCCCCCCCCCCCCCCCCCCCCCCGCGGGCTGTTATAATCCTTATCCTTTTTAACATTTTAGTTATTGGAATATTTAGTAGAGTAGGAAAAGAACATAGTCAT
>NW_019487858.1:0-513 GCF_002814215.2 Seriola lalandi dorsalis | reverse complement strand
TGTCATATATTACTTTACTGTATTACTATTATTTGTGCATTCATGTGAAAGTAGTATTTTAATGTTGCAGCTGGTTGAGGTGGAGATAATTCTAACTATTTTACATAATGTTGTCTCGTTAATATATGAACATACATCATGATTTTAAGCTCATCATATCTGCTGTGTGAAAAATATTAGTTATCATGAAGTGAAACTTGTAGCTAAAGGTGTTCAACACTTGTAAATGAGTATAAAGTACAATACTCCCAGTGAAATGTAGTTAAATAGAAGAAGATGGAAATACTAGAATACCTCAATACTATACTTGACTTTCCTACAATACAAATATGTCTTTTTGAGAAGTATATGGATATGAGATGTTCACGAACACTTAAAAAAATTAGTATGACGAGCTCAGGCTTTAGATGTGGCTTAGTGCATTTTCACAGCTACTGAATGAAAAATATCGCTGGAAAAAAAAAGAAAACACACAAAAATAAACGCAAAACAGAAACGTTTGTGCTGAAAGAA
>NW_019487857.1:0-513 GCF_002814215.2 Seriola lalandi dorsalis | reverse complement strand
TTTTCGTTTTGAAACACAACTCTTGCTATGTTTACTCCTGACGTCCACATTGCTCGCTTTTGAGTACTGAAAAGAGACTTTCGGAAACGATGACGTAGACACCCATGGTCTCTCCTGATTGGCTCTCATCAGCCTGGACTACCAGTGGCGAATACAACATGATAATGAATTACAGTGTTACTGATCTTGTTGTCTTTGCCAGCAGCTGTTGTTCAGTTACAGTCCGTATTTTAATGCTGCAACTGTCTTTGTTGTTCCTCGTTCAGTGTATTTTGTGTGACTTAACAACTTCAGAGTAGACAATCTGCTTCCTGTTTACACCAGCTCGCACATGCTCAGTGTACGTGAATGGTCATGTGATATGTGTTTTCAGGTGTGTTAGTCTGGACAGAGATAATTTTTGTTTGACAACACTGTTTTAAAATGAAAACGTAGTAGTGTGGACGAAATCTAACAGATGTATCAAATCTTTAATCTTTCCCCCTTTGTTTAAAAGAAAAGATTATCTAATAT
>NW_019487856.1:0-513 GCF_002814215.2 Seriola lalandi dorsalis | reverse complement strand
GTCACACTCAGTAGATCTACATGCTGCACATGAACCATTTCATTAGTTCACTTATTGCTATGAAACAGAGATGGTGCTCGCAGCAACAGCTGGTAGTTACAACACTGGTTTATGATGCAGATAAAACAGGGTAGGAAGACAAGGAAAGCCTTTTTCACAGTTGCAGACACACGGAGCATCATGCTTTTGTCTACCTCCCACATGAAGTCACATGCTGCTGCAGAACAACAGAGCTGCCTTCTCTAGCTATCTGTCCGTCTGTCTGTCCGTCCGTCTGTCTGTCTGTCCGTCTGTCTGTCTGTCCGTCTGTCTGTCTGTCTGTCTGTCTGTCTGTCTAAAGGCAAAAAAAGGTGTTTCAGTGCAAATGTATGTATATGATCTCTGTATGCATTATATTAACAACAGATCACATGAGTGAATGAAAGCAGTCCAGTGATGGATCCACAGAGAATTATCACCTGACTCTCTGTGGATCTTTACACCGCAGCATCTTTCATCTCATTGTTTGGGTTA
>NW_019487855.1:0-513 GCF_002814215.2 Seriola lalandi dorsalis | reverse complement strand
CTCACGGGGTGGGTGTGGAGGGGCTGACAGGCCTCAGGGTACATTAGTGACACAAGTTTCCTTCAGCAGGTTGTACTAAATAATGACGTGCTGTAATACAGTGGCCTCAGAAAGTCCTCAGACCCCATCACTTGCTGCACTTTACTGTTTAAAATGTTCTTTAAATTGATTAAATCGAGTGATTTGGTCATGAAATTCACAAACCATATGATATGTGTTTATAGAGGTGCTCAGACTCAGGAGCTTCCTGTTTCCTCTGATTATCCTGCAGATGTCTCTAGTCCACCTGTGGTAAATCCAACTGATTGGACACACACGCCTGTGTACAGAAGCTCACACAACTTACAGTGCTCACCTTTTTTTTTTCAAAAATGTCTGAAAACATTTTTGCTCTGTTGTTTTACATGAAGAATTAAGGTCAGTTTAATCCATGTGAAGTCAAAGTGTGTGAAGACGTCTTGAAGTCAATATTCACGTCCTCACTACCTCTGTGTCTGCAGCCCAGTATCGAGG
>NW_019487854.1:0-513 GCF_002814215.2 Seriola lalandi dorsalis | reverse complement strand
GTTGAGTCAGATTTAGGTCAGATCATGTTAGCTCCAGACCACTTCCTCTAAAGGGTCCTGGTATGGTTGTGAAATCAAGTCTGATCCAACTTAAATGAGCAACAGCTGACCTCAGGCCAGATAATGACACAACAGCTGATCCTCAAAACTCACCTTCTTCGATAATTGCAGTTGGGACAGTCTGGAATACTCAGACGAGATGAGAGCATCCTCATAGTGTCTGTGAAGTTGTTATCTCCGCTTGGGGACTTCTTACTGTTGGGTAACTATAAATAGAACAAAATAAAAAGCTGCTCTGAAACAGAGAAATGTACATTTAACTCAGCCGTGGTAGCTGCATTTTCTCATAATGTACCTGTTCTTCTATAAATCTCCTCTGCTTAAAGAACTCCCAGTCTTCCTTCAGCATTCGCTGCTTAGTCTTCAAAGTCTGAAAATGGGCAGATAATGAAAGGAACATGAAAGGAACTTCCGCAAACTAAAAATGGAAAAACTGTATGGCAGAGTTTAGAT
>NW_019487853.1:0-513 GCF_002814215.2 Seriola lalandi dorsalis | reverse complement strand
GGCCAGAGGTTATATGAGAGGAAATCTTTTAATGTGAGCTAAACATTTAACACCTGGACAGTGATGTCTGTCATTTGTATGTCTTTATAAGGCAGCTTTGTTAACATTACCACTGTTGCAATCGTATGGCAACAAGCCGAGCAGATACTCAAGTGAACTGCAGGGCATTCGATGGTGACGTCGCTGTTGTCGTGGGAATATGGTGTTTGTCTCTCTATAGCCAAAGAAGTTTAGTTTAACTGCAAATAAAGTTCCCTATAATGTCATCATGCTTCCGACTGTGTTTAACACTGCACATAAATAACATACGCAGCCTCAGTGAGAATCCGTGACCTTTTTAATACATCCATCCACTGTCACACCTTTTACAAATAACTGAATCAAGTAGAAAATTAAGTGTTAATTGTGCATTTAAACTCTGCACAATGTGAAAACTCTACATTTTTCAACCTCTTTTCTCAAGAAATGCAATTACTGTTCTTTATTTATAATACAATTTCTCAACATTTTAAT
>NW_019487852.1:0-513 GCF_002814215.2 Seriola lalandi dorsalis | reverse complement strand
AAAACGTCATAATATAGTAAGGCAAAAAATTTCATAAAATTGTCATAATATTTTAAGCTATAAAATATCATAAAAACGTCATAGTATACCAAGGCATAATAACCTCATAGTATAGTAAGGCATAAAATGTCATGAAAATGTCATAGTATATTAAGGCATAAAATGTCATAAAAACGTCACAGCATAGCAAGGCATACAAACGTTATAGTATAGCAACGCAAAAATTTTTATAAAAATGTCCTAGTATATTAAGGCATAAAAACGTCATAGTATAGCAAGGCATTAAAACGTCATAGTATAGTATGGCAAAAAATGTCATTGTATATTTAGACATAAAATGTCATAAAAGTTTTATAATATAGCAAGGCATAAAAACGTTGATGTATAGTAAGGTATAAAGATTTAAAAAAATGTCACATTATAGTATGGCACAAAATTTCATAAAAACGTCATTACATAGTAAGGCAGAAAAACGTCAAAATCGTCATATTATAGTAATGTGTAAAAACATCA
>NW_019487851.1:0-513 GCF_002814215.2 Seriola lalandi dorsalis | reverse complement strand
TGTCAAATCAAGAAACTTCAGCACTTGATGCATAAATCATGATATGCCCAAATTGACCTTATAGACAATAAAACATATTGAAAGGGATAGCTGCTACAGTGTTAACAGTGTGGTGAAATATCAGTAAACTAATTGATAGAGTTCCACATCACCCAACCCAACTGTTCTGCAGCACAGAAATGCACAACATGACATCACAAGCTCATAATCAAATCAAATCAAGACCTGAGAATCAAACAATCAGAATCAGGGTTGTTGCCAGGTAGGATTTCACATACGAGGAATTTGCTCTGGTGTTTTTCTTCATCATAATACACATAGAAGAAGAAAAGATATAAAGAACATAAAGCAAAGCAGGTACTGCAGGTCAGGTAGTTTAAATATAAATACAAAAAAATTACAATTAAATATTTACAATAAAAATATGATATGATAAAATAAAATGTGCAATAGTTACAGTATGAAAAAACGGCACAAAACCCCACTGAAGTTAATATACAGACAATTACATAA
>NW_019487850.1:0-521 GCF_002814215.2 Seriola lalandi dorsalis | reverse complement strand
GAGAGGAATAACCTGAACACAACACACAGCTCAGTGTCTTAAAGCAGCGTCTGCAGCTGCTGCCGCGGCGCCGTTCAGCAAGGCACCTCCCCTCGGTGCTCCAACCTGACAGAGACAAACTGTCAGAGGGCGAAGTAACTCCTCGTTTTGGTTTGAGAACGTTTCTGGTTAATACACGTCCCTCCATCCTGTCTCATCTACTTCTACTGCAGGCAGTGAATTCCTACATTTCCCAGAATGCCTTTCAAGAATCCTCATAAAAGCTTGAGCTTGTTGCCATCGGCTCAGTGTCACATGTAGTTCTGTAGCCTTCAGGCAAAGAGGCTCCGCCCTCACCAGCTGATACAGTAACAACGTTTACAGAGGTGGAGAACGTGAGGGAGGGAACCAGGGAGAGAACCAGGGAGAGAACCAGGGAGAGAACCAGGGAGGGAACCAGTGAGAGAACCAGGGAGGGAACCAGTGAGAGAACCAGGGAGGGAACCAGTGAGAGAACCAGGGAGGGAACCAGTGAGGGAGCC
>NW_019487848.1:0-513 GCF_002814215.2 Seriola lalandi dorsalis | reverse complement strand
ATTTTAATAAGATGATTATTCTGTGCAGGTGCATTTAATTGCGTGTAGTTGACCTGCTGTTACGAAACTATTAAAAGATTTTTGCTGGAGGAATAAAGCAAACAAAAACATTGCAGATATCAGAAACAATATTTCTGCAGTACCTCCAGATGCTGCTTTTTTTCTTGTTCCCCCCCTTTGTGTGTCAGCCAGCTATATAATTAATACCACTTCAAGTATGATTGTCTAGCACTGTGGAGGAATTTGTTTCTATATATCTATTTGGAGAATATTAGCTAAAATCGATACCTTTCACTGCTTCATCTTGGTGAAGGTGAAGCCAAGAAAATTTCATGGCTCCCTCCACTAATATTCTCATGAATTTTAACCAGTCTAGGTGTAGACAGATACTTTAGAGGTGCTGGTTTAGAAACCAATCTCTCTGTCTCTCTCTCTCTCTGTCTCTCTCTCTCTCTCTCTCTCTCTCTGTCACCGTTTGTCTTCCTGGATGTGTGCTGTGAACAGTCAAACAGC
>NW_019487847.1:0-514 GCF_002814215.2 Seriola lalandi dorsalis | reverse complement strand
ACCCCCACCCCGGGGTGCTAACACGGATGTAAACACCTGTGTTGTTTCACACATGATACTAACAATTTCTTTTGTAGCTCTGGCAGCATCGTTGTACATTGTACCCCAACAAGGTAGCAGATTAAATGTCATGCTTAACCAACACAGCTGTAACTAATGTCAAAGTCCAGCAACGAAAAGGTTAAATGCCTCTAATTCTATTTTTTCCGTGTCTATTTTAAGTTCAGAGGATGCTGAAAAAATGAAATTGAAAGAGACTTCTGATAAATTTGCATGTCCAAACTCTTCTGATCTTGCCCCAAAAAGGCCCTGTAGGGCTGGGGGTGTGAACTGATGTTGTGTTTTGACAGGGAGAGGTCAGGAACATTAGAATTATCTGATCGTAATAAATAAACCAGCACAGTTTTATATTTTCCACTGTTAAGCAGTTGGAGAAGGGGCAGAGTGGAGTAATGAGGTAAGATGAAAGTGAGGAAGAGAGCGAAAGGGGACGAGCAAGAGAGAGATTGGCAGG
>NW_019487846.1:0-514 GCF_002814215.2 Seriola lalandi dorsalis | reverse complement strand
TACAAAGTGTATGAGAACTGTGACTTGTGTTTGAATGAAGAATCACACTTTATGCCTGTCAGGGACTGAGCAGATAGACTATAGAGACACAGGTCTTTAGAAAAATAATATCCATTTTTTTTATTTACAAAAAGGAAACGCAATGACAAATAATGCTTCAAACTATAATTCTGGGCCCATGAAAAGGTCAATGCAACAGAACTAAACTTAAGCACTAACTGAAACAAACTTAACAGCACAAAACTGACCTCCTGACTGAAACATAGGGGAGACATATATAGTGACTGATCAGGCCATTCAAACACATGGGGGACAGACCAAAACATAACTATTTAAGCAAACTACAATAAGGACAAAACATGTCAGCATAATGGTACCCCATATTAATTGAGAAAAAATAATAAACAAATAAACTCAACAGAATTGTCAAAGTATTAATACCAAAAACCCAAACTAATAAAGACACTGCCCCTTCCAACGATGCTGGAGAAACAGCAGGCTTGATGGAAGTGGG
>NW_019487845.1:0-514 GCF_002814215.2 Seriola lalandi dorsalis | reverse complement strand
GAAGGATGTTTAACTAAAAACAGCTCTCTGTGTGAGGTGATGCAGCTCAACAGCTCCACACAAAACATTTCTGCGTCACGCTTTTATTTTTCCCTCGACATCTTTTCATTTCCACACGGTGTACGATGAGCAGCGACGACGGACAGACGTACAAGCAACAGCACGCTGAGTGTTTTTACACGCCTCCTCCTCCTGACGTCATGTAGCAGAAACTCACCTGCGCTTGATTTTAGCTCGTCGTCCTCCTGGAGGTTTGTCATCATCATCATCATCATCATCATCCTCGTCACCTCTATTTGACATGTTATTTGTTGAGGCGCACTGTCGGTTAGAGCCGTCAGGAGCATGCTGGGAATCTGAGTGAAAACACAACACGCAAAGACACATTAAATTAATCTGCATGATTCTAACACGGTTACTACAACCATGATATGTGACGTTAAGTCTGAAATACATTTACTACATTAATGGCTCAACACAGATGTGATTCTGCCTGTGAATACAGGGTTCCTGC
>NW_019487844.1:0-514 GCF_002814215.2 Seriola lalandi dorsalis | reverse complement strand
TCGTTGCTCGTGTTATTGAGCCGACAGGAAAACCGTTTTTATGACCCACTCACCTACTACGTGACATCATGACTTACTCTCCTGCACATGCACGTGTGTGTGAGTGTGTGCGTGTGCGTGCACTAATGAACTTTCCAGACTCGGAGCTGATTGTGTTTTGCTGCAGGAATGTTGTTTGTCAGCATGTTGACGTCCACGCTGCACCGCCACCTGCCACCTCTGTCCTCAATCTGAAAATGCTATCATGAAATTTGGCCTCATATTATCAAACTACACGCAGTCATGAATCCATACGCACCAGGCCGAGTTATTTTCAGACCTCCATGTGCATGAAAAGCCCAAATATTTACAGTTTAGCTTCAGTTTACTCCTGTTGTAGTAACTAAAGACTTTATCTTGGCAGCCAGCTCTTCCTCCACCCTGTTTGTGTTTATCTGCATTGGCATCCGAGTCAGTCAACAGGCAACCCCCCCCGCCACAGCCTGACACCAGGGGCAAGACAAGGAAGTTTATC
>NW_019487843.1:0-514 GCF_002814215.2 Seriola lalandi dorsalis | reverse complement strand
AAAAAAAAAAAAAAAAACCCAAGACAAACAGAAGAGGAAGGGAGAACATGTTTCTCAACTCACTAAAAGGTCAGACAAGAGCAAGCCATCGGGAACAGTTGTGCTGGAGACCGAAGCCTGAAACAACAGTGAAGTTGCTGAAAGTCACAGCATCTCCATGCCTGCGTAATGGAGGCTGACAGTTCAGACTAGAAGAAGAGGCATTCGCAGTTTATTCAAGCAATAAAGAGAAGGAAATCAGAAGAACAAACCAGCCTCAAGCCTTTAAAAGAATATGACAGACTCTCCCACCCAAAATAAGACCAGCACACACAAAAGATGGGGAGCTTTTATTGACAGACCACAAGTCTGTACCATAAACAAAATATACTATAATTGAGTTTTCTTTTTTAACTTTTAAATCTGTGGGGCAGTCCCTGCTGCAGTTAATAGTACCTTATACAATTCCCTGAAAGCTCTGTGCCGCCCTGTGCTGTCATTACACAGACCTACGAGAAATGAATGTGTGAGGATG
>NW_019487842.1:0-514 GCF_002814215.2 Seriola lalandi dorsalis | reverse complement strand
TCTGTGATATGACCAAATCACAGAGAAACATAAAGAGTGATGAAGTCTCAGAGGCAAGGCTAGCTATTGACCACTGATGTGCATGGGAACTGTAAATCTAAAACCTCACCATCATCATCTGTATGTTGGCTGTGCTCAGGGCTTGCAGCTGGATAGCTGTGGATAAAGTGTTATGAGGTGGTTGGTAAAATTAGCAGTGTCATTGGCACGTCAGCAGATGTTTTCAGATTCCACGTTGTGTAACCTTGCTCCAGTGGCAGGGGTGATCAAGTAGAGGTCATAGGGCAGTTGCTGCCTCCTGCCAACATCCCTCGTAGAGAGAGAGAGAGTAAATGGAGGGTGTTTTACAGCTCTTGTTACCTCTGTAGTGAATTTTCTTGTACACGGCATGCACATGTAATAATCACATGGACAACCTGTGACCTTGTTTTCTGTGTCATATCATGTTCATGCAACCTGTACTGACTTGTCCCATCACATCCTCTCTCCACACACACACACACACACACACACA
>NW_019487841.1:0-514 GCF_002814215.2 Seriola lalandi dorsalis | reverse complement strand
AATAAATAAATTGTGTCTATTCTGACTCGAGGTAGGTTCTATGCTCTACACGAACCAAAACTCAATAACTGTTCTTTGACAAATATTATTATAAAAATAAATAATACTATAATAGACTATAATTGTCAAGCAATGTATATTTTCAGAATAATATGCCTATGGAGATAGAAAAGTGGATTTAAATTTAATTTTGTGTATTCTAATGTATTTTTAATATGTTGCAAACAAATTCATCCATTTAAAGAAATATTGTGAATGATCTGTCATCTATAATCATCTTTAAAGGGTATGGGTAATTAGCTCTAAAAGTTTGGTTGGTGTAGAACGAATAGTCTCTGTGTAACTGAGGGAAATGCAAAAAGTGTTGCAACCGTCCTCAGTCTCCTCTACATCTCAGCACAGAGACACAAACAGTGACAGAAACTGGAAAATATTTCACATTTCTTCACATTTAATCTTTGTGGTTTATGTTTTATGTGTAGGCGTTTACTGTGTAGCTTGACATGAGCAAACA
>NW_019487840.1:0-514 GCF_002814215.2 Seriola lalandi dorsalis | reverse complement strand
GGACTTACTTTGTGTCTGTCTTTGGTAGAGAGCACTGAGATGGGAGAGTCTCTGGTGTTGGTTGGAGCCATCCTGGTGGAGAGCAGAGTGAGTTGTGATGTGACTGGGGAGCCCTCTCCTCTATTTATAGGCCCACATTAGCATTACAAAGCCATGAGTCCCAGGCAGGATTAGCTTTCCCACACTCTGAGGCCAGTGGGCGAGGCCCGCACAACAATAGGAGAGAGGCATCAATTATCTCATGGTTAACTGGCCTGGTGGCCTCAGCGGAGGGAGGCTGCTGCAGAGCTGTGGAGGTACAGACCCGACACAAGCAGCTCCTTCCACTTTTATTACCTGGGAACCTTCCCGCTCTCTCATCTGATCAGGCTGCTGCAGATGTGCAGCGGCTGGGACGGCAGGTCTGATAAGGGCCACTAAACACATAAAGATAAGACACATGCTGGAGCCACAGACAGCTGACACCAGGTCAGTTTACAGGCTCTGTGGACCTGAGCTCACCTGAAAGGTCACA
>NW_019487839.1:0-514 GCF_002814215.2 Seriola lalandi dorsalis | reverse complement strand
AAAAAAAAAAAAACAACAACAACTCATGACTTGCATCATTGTTTCATCTGCTATTCCAGGAAGGGAAAAAAACAAAGACAACTGTCTTTTCGTGCCTTTCTTTAATTCCATATTATCACCAGCAAGAAAACTGCAGCACACATTAGCTTCCACTGACACTGGCAGGAGTACAGTTCTGCCAGTTTCCCCTCGTTACTAGAAAAGATATGACCTCTTCACGGCACCGAGTGTTTCTGAGGTGAACAGCCTTCTACAACCTCACACATCTTTTTGTGAAATCTGAAATGAGAATAAGGTGGACTAATAAATGCCATCATTCCAATTTTATAAGGCCATGACATGTTTTCTACTGGGAAACCTTGCATTGGCATACAGAAGCACAAGCCTCTGAGTTAGTGTTAGAGTGTGTGTGTGTGAGAGTGTGTGTGTGAGTGACTGTGATCTCACCTCTCTCACCTCCAGACTTATTTAGCTTAAATTTCTGTTTCTATGGAAGATAGTGCTGCATAGCTCT
>NW_019487838.1:0-514 GCF_002814215.2 Seriola lalandi dorsalis | reverse complement strand
GGGAGGAGGGCTCGGTGGATCACATCTGCACACTGTCTGTCGCCTTGCTGAGGGGTGAAAGGAGTGAGAACTGTACTTTTGTAATGTCAACTTCAAGCTCCCGCTCGTTGTGTCTCGGTGACGAGAGCGTCGCTGACAACATTTTAAGGTCTTGCTGAGCAAAACATCTGAGGTCCTTCGTGTACAGTGCTTCGTCCTTCCAGGATGCTGCAGTTCTTCTACGTAATCTTAAGCTTTTCACTGAAAACTGTTGCACATCTCACTTTTTAATTTCTCTTATCTATCCTGGTCAACACTTTGCTTAAAATTGGAATAGTGTGGATTGCCTCAGAACAAACGAGTGCATACTGTGCTGCAGCAAATGTGTTGAGGTGCACCTGACCTCCTCTGAGTCAAAGTCCCTGCTTGTCTTGTTGCCTAGTCTTAGGTCGAGGCGTGTCTGATGACTGTGTGGACCAGGGCAGCTTTATGTATCGCCAACTAAAATCTGAAGCTTTTTTTTTTTTTTTTTAAT
>NW_019487837.1:0-514 GCF_002814215.2 Seriola lalandi dorsalis | reverse complement strand
CTACTGGATGTGAAGCATTTTGAGTTGGTGCAGAAGAAAAAGAAGAGGAGGATGTTCTCAGTGGCTAGAAGGTCACTTCTGATGTACTGTTCAGAGTTAGTGGAGAATAAGGAGTGGCTGAAGTGAGGGAAGGTGAGTGAATGTGGAAGAAACGTCTTTTATGGTTGTGCGTGCAGTGTCAGCTCCAGCAGTGGGGGTGAAAAGAGAGAGAGAGAGAGAGAGAGAGAGAGAGAGAGAAAGAGAGAGAGTAGCTCAGATTTTCCTATAGCAGTCATCCAGTCTGCTCTGAGGGGAAGATGCTGTGACAGAGAGAGGGCACGAAGAGAAAGAAGTGAGATGGAGGGTGAAGATTTGTGTAATGATGATTTCATTGGCTTTTGAAAACTGCTGTTCAACAATATCATTCATACTTCTTAGCACTGCGCTAATGCAGGCAGCCTGTGTGTGTGTGTGTGTACCTCTGACCCCCTCCCTGACGGTGTTATAATGTTGGTCCTGGCAAACCATAAAACTG
>NW_019487835.1:0-514 GCF_002814215.2 Seriola lalandi dorsalis | reverse complement strand
TAAAATCAGACAGTATCTGTATTGTCAACAGATGCGGCTCAACGAATCTGATCTTTCATTTCTCAAAAGATGAACATCTCAAAAGATGACACCTTATCAAGTAGAACTCATTATAAGTGAAAATGTACTTGGCAAAAAAAATCTGATCTGTTTCTAAATGTGTGTGTGTGCGCGCGCGCACACACACACACACATTTAGAAAGATCACGCGTGTGCGTGTTTCATGTACAGACTTTAGGCAACACTTGGTTGTTCAAGGCCGTGTGAGAGAAGGAGGGAAAAAAAGTGAGAAAGCACTGGAGGGCGGACAGGCATGCGACCAAGTCCCCCGCCTCTCCTCGCACACACACACGCACACGCTCGCACACACATACAGACACACACACTCTCCTGCACCCTCGGCCCCCACGCGCTGAGTCGAGCGGGCAGTTGCAGCCCAGTGGAGCGGCACAGGGCAAGGAGGGAGGGGTGGGGGGAGCAGGAAGGGGAGGGGGGTGAGGTGCACAGAGGGCGA
>NW_019487834.1:0-514 GCF_002814215.2 Seriola lalandi dorsalis | reverse complement strand
TGCCGATTGAGCCTGTTTTTCATTGGGGTCAGGGAAGTTACAAGTTACAGCTTGTAATGGTTTGGTTTGTTGGATTGCAACACACCCATAACTATATAAAAGAGTGCAATCATAATTCATGTCATCATTCGTCAGTTTGATGTGATACCTGCTGTGTTGGAAAAAGCCTAGAAAAAGAAGACAACTATCATAAGGCAGACTACGCTAATGGAAAAGTTGATCTTTCAAGTTTGGCTGAGTTTTGCAAGAGCAATATATCTTAAATAAAATGTGAGTCTGCAGCTCAGTGAGACAGCAGGCTTCTCTCTGGTTCAGATTTGCATCGTGCTTCACTGTAGACACCTTAATCTGTACCTTAATCACTGATGTGAAAGAGTCAGGCGGCTTTATTACCTTTGAACAGTCATAATGCAGCCAGTACCTTCTAAGTTATTGTGACAAATTAGCATAGCATGCATCGTATTCACAATTTTTGATTTTTTTTTTTTTTTTCAGCGCGGGAAAATTACATTTT
>NW_019487833.1:0-586 GCF_002814215.2 Seriola lalandi dorsalis | reverse complement strand
GATTCTGAACAAAAGATGAACGTGTTCTAGCGCATATTTAGTCAATGAAATGTACACACAACAGTACATATTTGACCACTTATTTTGTTGACATTTTAGGGGAAGCTGAGCTTCCCTTGCAGTCTTAGAGCAATCGCCACTGTTGGTATCGTTCAGCCCTGCTTTTCAGGTTCTTACAAGGTCAGGTTATGGGAAGCTCCAGATTAAAAGTCCTTAAGTTCCTGTATAGTGGAAAAAGGCCTTGAGAACCTTGTAAAAATTTATAATGAGTGACAAACCTGTTCCAACCAGTGGACTGAACATGATCTAAGTTTGCCACAGGCTGCCCACCCAGAACCAGAAGCTTTCCACAAATCCTTCCTCCGCACATCTCCAGCTGAAAACATGTCAGTGAAAACGTGGCGGTATCTTTTGTGGTAAATTTCTGGCAATTGTTTTGAAAGCAAGCGTGTGAATCTCAGACTTCTCTCTGTTCACCGAGCGCCGTGTCTGTGATGTGATGACAGCAGTTTGTCTTCCTACTAACTTCTGTTTTTAGTCCTGACCTGCTTTGTGTGTGCTTGCCTGCGCATTTCACTGTGTGAGT
>NW_019487832.1:0-514 GCF_002814215.2 Seriola lalandi dorsalis | reverse complement strand
TAACAACAACAACAATAACAAAAACAACAACACTGAAACACAACTAGAACACTAACAACAACAACAACAACAACAATGAAACACAACTGAAACACTAACAACAACAACAACAACAAAAACAACAATACTGAAACACAACTAGAACACTAACAACAACAACAACAACAACAACAATGAAACACAACTGAAACACTAACAACAACAAAAACAACAACACTGAAACACAACTGGAACACGAACAACGACAACAACAACAACACTGAAACACAACTTGAACACTAAAAATGACAACAACACTGAAACACAATTGGAACCCTAACAACAACAACAACAACCTGTGATGAAGGACATTTTTTCAGGATTTGGTCGAGACCACAAGCACCAAATGCTCAGGACACTGTAACACAGAGAGACACGGCCACTGGATGGATGCATGACTTTATTTAAGGAACATTCAAAGTTAAAAATCATTGACATCACTTTTGATTTACAGCAAAATGAAATGAGTGAATGA
>NW_019487831.1:0-514 GCF_002814215.2 Seriola lalandi dorsalis | reverse complement strand
TGCGTTTGAGTCCAACCTGAGTCGTTACGTGCCATTTTCATCACTACAATTTTTTATATTAAAACAATCAACACACAATCTTGTCTGTAAATCACAGTATGGTGAACCTGTCCTCTCCTGCAGCACATGCACCCTGGCTTTGTGTCATCCTTTTTACTGTCGCTGGAACTTATTAAATACCATTATTATCAGTGACTGATTAAATGACTGAAAAATGAATTGAAATACAGCTTAAGTATTTTTTAATTCAAAGTTGACTGTCGATAGCGATACTGAGATACCTTTGTGTTTAACAGCATATTTCTTTAAACTTCAGTGAATGAGTGAGTTCACTTCAGATTCGTGTTTGTGTGTCCGTATGCATGTTTGTGTCTACGTGCATGTGTCTCCATACATGCACATGTGAGTGTATGCGTGTGTGTTATGTGTGTGTGTGTGTGTGTGTGTGTGTGTGTGTGTGTGTGTGTGTGTGTGTGTGTTTGTCTGCAAGTGGGAATTTGCGCTTTGTGGCATG
>NW_019487830.1:0-514 GCF_002814215.2 Seriola lalandi dorsalis | reverse complement strand
CGCTTATATATATATATATATATATATATATATATATATATATATTGTGTTATCAAGCATTACTTATAGTTATAGAAAACTTCACTAATAAATACTCATAAATAAATGTTAACAAATAATATAAGATTGCCTTAAAACCCTTAAAATGACATTATAGTGTTGTACAAACTATTTATTAAGTGTTTATATAGTTCTTATAAATGTTAAATAGTACATTATTATTTCAAAGGTGAACTCCAGCCTCTATTTAATGGTATTTACCTTTTTAATGCAGCTTTATTGTGCTGATTTTTCTGAAACATCTTTATTTTAACACTAAAGTAATATTAACCTATACAGTGTTATTATTTTGTCAGTGATTCACTCTAACTTGATTTGTGCATGTATCTCACCACTAGTGGGCAATTCTGTTTTAGCCTTTTGCCTCCTATGTTCTGCTCAGCATACACATGTTAACAAACATAGTCTCCCAACTGACTTGTTTTATGAATTACATACATCATGAAACCGGACT
>NW_019487829.1:0-514 GCF_002814215.2 Seriola lalandi dorsalis | reverse complement strand
AAAAGTATTTGAATACAGCATTTTTAATATGATTATTTAATATATCAAAGGGAAGCTATGTTACATCATCTACAGAAAACCATCTTCTGTTCCGCCTTCAGGAGATGTCTGAAAATCTAAAAGTCTAATTTTCCACACAGACAGAAGAGCAGCGTGTCAGCAGAGAGTCTGGTGTGAGCGGAGGATGACCAGTCTCTACAGCTGCCATCTGGGTGCTACACAACCAAGATAACACTGTGTGTGTGTGTGTGTGTGTGTGTGTGTGTGTGTGTGTGTGTGTGTGTTACATGTCTCTCTCAGTGGGTGCTATCTATCTGCCAGTAATTGCTCAAGCCAGTGTGGCTGCTGGAGTGGATCTGGATCTGGATCTGGCTCGTACACGCAGCTGAGATCACAGCCTGGAAGCAGGGAGGTATTTTTAGGAGCAAATTCACTTTGTGGCATACTTTGACTCAGCCAATATAGCAGTCTGATATTTGTCTATCATTTAAAGTCAGGGCCTTATTTCACAGGG
>NW_019487828.1:0-514 GCF_002814215.2 Seriola lalandi dorsalis | reverse complement strand
ACTAAGTTAAAGATCTGGCAAAGAACACTGTAACTACACACCCCAGCAGTGTCATGCAATCATTTGTTCGTGATGACAAAAAAATGAATTTAGAAATGCTATTTAATCATAATATATCTGCTGATGTATTTTTCTTATTGACAAGACTCAAACCAACAATTGATCTCACTAACAGTCATTGCCTGATGTAGCTCACTGATATTCTATCCCATTCTATTGTCCATAAACCACTAAAAACACATCAATGAGCCAGACTGGTGATATGTACTTTCATCATGGTCAACAGGGCCTTTATAGTTCATTTTGAATCAATCCCACATACACTGTCCTGCGGCACCAAATACCACCTGTCCAAATACACACAGTGAGTTTTAATCCACAGCTGATCCCAGCTGTTTTAGAAATTTAAAAAAAAAGGAAACTATATGTTTGTGAGCAGTTTTTAAAGATTTACATCTTCAGTGAAAAGAAATGTATTCTAGTGCCACAGACAGGATAGAGAAGCCAGAAAGTC
>NW_019487827.1:0-639 GCF_002814215.2 Seriola lalandi dorsalis | reverse complement strand
TTGGTCCTTCTCCCTGACTAAAACCTCCCAAGAATGTCTAAATCATAAACCTGACAAAAGCCTGTGACACCTGCTTATTTGCAAAGGTTAAGTCAAACTCATTTTATTGTTCTTGGGAGCCGACACTAAGTGATAAACACTGATGGCATGTGGAGACAAGACAGAAGATAATGAGGAGTAAGATGTAACTACAAGTCAGGTGATTTATGGGAATTTGGGAATGAGGGTTTTTAGTGAATGTGAATATGTCTTTCTTTGTGGTGTGTGCAGGCGTTTGTTGTTGGGGATTTTGTTTGAATTAAAAAGTTCCAAGGTAACTCAAACCAAAGAAGAAAATGTTTTGCAGTCACTGAGTTTGAGTGTAAAGTGAATCAGTTTTTGTTCTATTAACATTAACACAAACAGATTAAAAGTCCCATATAGTCTAAAGGTAGATGTCCATGTGTTCTTTGATTATAAAGCAGGTCTAGGTTCTATATTAATACTGTGAAAGTATCAAAGCCTCAGTCCACAGAGAAATGCACACAGCCTGTGTTCAGAAACTGAGCCTTAAAACCAGCCGTCAGGACTTCTGGAACTTTGTGATGTCACAACAAAGCAGTCACTGCTCTCAGCCATGCCCCAAGCCCCGCCCACCTG
>NW_019487826.1:0-514 GCF_002814215.2 Seriola lalandi dorsalis | reverse complement strand
AGTACTACACCATGTCGTTCAGCCATGTTTTTTAGTCCTACGTCTGTGGGAACAGATTCCACACTTCCATTTTAACCAAAGCAGCTGTCTACACATGATGGCTCATACAATATTTCATATGATTATATACTAAGATGTAAAATCTGCCAAACTGCTTCCTATTTCATGGCATAACTGTGGCTGCAATGATCCAGTGACCCTGACGGAGGACTGCAGCTGCTGCCTCACGGCCAGTGTAGATGAGGTGTGTGCAGCAGCAGCAGTGACTGAGGTCCGTTGGGAGAGATTTGGCGGCGTATGTGTATCTGTGCATATACATGTGAAAAAATTGCTGACTCATGGGCAGTTTAAACCAGTTAGTTCAGCGTGAAGGAATGGCAGATTAAAACCTCAAACCCACGATGGCCACAGTTCAGAAATTGATATTTCTCAGTTACATTTGCGCTCTGTTGAGTGACAGCAGGCTGAACTAAACACATTATGTGCACACAGTGTTTATATTACAATACAAATG
>NW_019487825.1:0-618 GCF_002814215.2 Seriola lalandi dorsalis | reverse complement strand
GTTTCACCAATTTTCAGCTCAGAATTTTGTGTCACTTCCTACTTTGTCCATAATTACAGCTAAATGTGCAGGCATGAGGTAATAGTGTGGGCCCATGAAAAATAAAATTCAGTTCCCGCATGGGTTCAGAATGACTCTATCAGCACTGTAGTGGACATACCTGGCCTGACATCAGTCACAAGCCTCTAAAAAAGACCGAAAAATTGACACTTTGTTACTCTTCCCACCATCAAACTATCAAATTGATAGGAAACAAAAGAGACAAAGGACCCTTCTCTCACAAACAGACCATGCTGTTGTCAGAGAGACACTCAACCAGACCAAGGGTCAAAGGGTCAGCTTCAGAGGACCGATTGTTGTTTCTTATATAGGAAAAGTAACATCAAAAGGACATTCAAATCCTGGGTAGTGACCAGCAGAACTCTCTTCACAGACACAGATCTGAGGAAGAATATATAATGAAATATCTAACTGTTCTGTAACTCATGAGATGTTCCTATGCAATAGTTTAATCCCAAACTTCTATCCCATAGAATGTTTGAAATGTAACATGTAGATTTTAAGACAATGTCCTTCATGTGACCATACTGTCAGCATCCTTCACACGAGGTAACACAC
>NW_019487824.1:0-514 GCF_002814215.2 Seriola lalandi dorsalis | reverse complement strand
AACTAAACCTTGTGACCTGCAAACTGATTCACCTTTTAGCCCCATTGACTTATTTGACTGTGTATCACTGTTAGTGAGCGCCTGTATTGACCCTGAGTTATTGTTTTGTATATGATAGTTCATAGACTGTGGATCTGCTGGTCAGTCCACCTTGTTTTATTCATCTGAAGCAGCTGTTGGAAACATGTGACTGTCGTTATGTTTAGAAACAAGAGAAATCAGTCAACCACCATCACGTGTTCTTTCATTATAAATGCAGCATGAAAAAGAACATATTTATAAATCTTATTAAGAAGTGTTTTTGTTGAATGATCTTTTATTATATTTGATTGTAAAGGTTTTGTTGTTTTAGTTTCAGCTGCTATAAGAAGTGCTGTGCTGTAGTCACAGTTTTAGACTTGCAGGTTCATCATCTATGTTATTAAACTTCAACTATGTTACATTATCCATTCAAGAAAACCTGTCAAACATACAGTTCCACTCTATTTCAACTCACTATTTCAAGTTAGGATAA
>NW_019487823.1:0-514 GCF_002814215.2 Seriola lalandi dorsalis | reverse complement strand
ACACACACACACACACACACACACACACACACACATCTGCTCACACACACACACACACACACACACACACACACATCTGTTCACACACACACTCACGCAAAACCTACTCAAGAAAATTTTCAGTGCAAACCCTCCCAAGTTGAGCTCGAATACAATCCTGCTCATTAACTTCAGAGCACGTGCATTTTTACACACACACCTTATTCACGTTAAGTTGTTTATCTAGGAAAACATCTGGAAGGAGCTGATGGAGACAGAGGATTAGCACTAGTCTGACACATGTGCAGAGCCGCTGCCCGGTGGCGGTACTCCTGCTCTGAGCTCCTGCCTGTATCAGGGCCGAGGAGTTATCAGGAGCAGCATCTCAGAGCTGGCAGACAGGTGCAGCGTGGAACAGCCTGAACACATCCCATTATATAGCAGGGCGCAGACAACTGCACCTGTCTAGATAACACATAACTCCAGGCAACAGTGAACACACACGATGCAGAGGCACACACACACACACACACAC
>NW_019487822.1:0-514 GCF_002814215.2 Seriola lalandi dorsalis | reverse complement strand
CACACACACACACACACACACACACACACACACACACACACACACACACACACAGACAGACAAGATGGATAATCTCAGTGTCAATATGGTTCAGTTCAGTAGTAATGGACGATTTATTATAGTGGGAAACAACAACTGTCATCAAGTAAATGGTTGTTAAAAGACTTTGCTTCTAAGTCAAATTGTTGCTGAACAAATTATAATGTGAACTAGATTAATTACCCAGCATTTTCTTCTTTCCTAGTTTCTTAGACCAGTAGCTACCTAGAACGGTGTGGGCCGACCCTGCAAGGACAGAAAGTGCAGAAGACCAGAAACTGATAAACAAAATTTACAGACCCGCACGGAACATTTAACAACTGTAAAAACAAGTGAAGTGGTAAACTGCTGGACATCTGATACAGTCGTGCCTACAGATGTTTTTGGAGCTGTTGATCTGATGTAAATGTGTATGTTTCTCAGATGCATATTTTTTAAGAAACAAAATCCATCCTACATCCAAATGAAGCTTGTG
>NW_019487821.1:0-514 GCF_002814215.2 Seriola lalandi dorsalis | reverse complement strand
TGTGTGTGTGTGTGTGTGTGTGTGTGTGTGTGTGTGTGTGTGTGTGTGTGTGTGTGTGTCTGAGCAAGGTATTAATCATTCCTCTCCTACAGCCAAACACACCAGTACACAAACAGTGCTCTGTGTGTGTGTGTGTGTGTGTGCATTACAAAGCTCCAATTAGATAGCTGATCAGTGGTGTATATTTAAGTAGTCACTCATCTCCTCTCCCGCCCCACCCCCACTCATATCTCCGTCATTAATGAGTCCAATTAGCACATGTAAATATTTACTTCTAACTAGCATTTGTGATTTATCACACTGTTCACTCTTTAAAACAAACACTTATGTGTGTGTGTGTTCGTGCGCTCATACGTGCACGTGGGCTCTCTCTCTTTATTCATGGAAGCCCGTCAGCTCATTAGACCCTCCTGTAGAGTGAGATCATCAGCAGTGTGGGGAGAGGAATCAAAAGAACATCACAATATCCCTCACTGTAATATTCATCTATGCAGAGACACACACACACACACAC
>NW_019487820.1:0-514 GCF_002814215.2 Seriola lalandi dorsalis | reverse complement strand
TGAAAGCTGTTGATCAGTAAATACTGAGGTAAATTTATCTGTCTGGGCATCAAGCCAAAGCACGAAGAGGCTGTGAAGGTGTTACACAGAGAAAGGTTCAACAGTGACTTTCCTGGTTAAATAATCATAAGACTAGTTCTTTCTGCAAAAAAGCAATTACACTTAAAATGCTGTCTCATCCTTCCGGAACGATACAGTCCGGGGTTTAAACATTAATGGGCATTGTTTAAAGGTCATCACCCAGCAGCATCTCTAAACTGAAAGTCGGCTCCCTGAACATGGCTGATTTTGGGGAGATCCTCCGGAACATCGGAGACTTTGGATTATTTCAGAAGATCACCCTTTTCGCTCTTTGCTTCCCAAATGTTATTCTTCCTTTTCACTTTGCCAGCCTATTTTTTATCCAGTCAGATCCAGAGCGACACTGTAACACGGACTGGATCCTCAGAGCTGATCCTAACCTGACCACAGTCGAGCAGCTGAACCTGACTCTGCCCCGGGAGGAGGACGGGAC
>NW_019487819.1:0-514 GCF_002814215.2 Seriola lalandi dorsalis | reverse complement strand
AGAGACTGATACACAAACAGGTTCGCTGCCTGTTTGTCTCTGAATCATCTTCAGCTGAAGGCCGGATCGTCCCTCGTTCCCAAAATAAAAACCTGGAAAAATAAAAAATAAAAAAACTTTCAGGGAAGTTTTCAGCGAAGAGTCTGAACGTCTCTCAGATAGTTCATCTTTAAAAAGGTTTTGTTGTGTTTGTGGTGGAAATCTTGTGAGCATGGCGTTACACTCATGGCGTTACAAAAAGGGTCATTCACACCTGACCACCTCACCTGTATCCAGGTGTGAAGACTATTGCTTATCACAGCTGCTCTTCTCTTCTGAGGGGCCCCCAACCACAACCCTGGTTGCCATGGCTACTGCTGATGTAGCTGTGCTGGAGATAAACAAGTCGTGTGGAGAGTAAATGGAAGAAAATTCAATCACATTATTCTATTGTACTTTTTTTTTTATTGCCAACAAACACAATGATGTGATCAAATCCAACATGGAGTCCTGAAGGTTTGATGTTCTGCTCATG
>NW_019487818.1:0-514 GCF_002814215.2 Seriola lalandi dorsalis | reverse complement strand
TTCTGCGTTGTAGCAAAAGGGAAGGTGGATTGGCAACATGAAGCCAGTTAATGAATTCATCTAAATGATATTACATCATCACATCACATGAATCATATTTAACATATGAAGCTTTTCCAGGGAATTAAAGTTGTCATGGTATATTTGCTACATCTAAGGAATAATTGCCTTCCCACACAAATTAGCAGGCACACAAAATATATCCCTTTATTCTTTATTATTAATAGTATAAAAATAACAGCTAATAACAAAACAAACAAAAAGAAAAACCTGTTAGTCATCTGGGTCACAGTGAGACAATCTTATGAAACTGTGGAACTTATATGTACCACGACAGAGCATCGTCACATGAGCCATCTCACCTTAGCGCCTCTCTGGCTGACAGACCCGCCTTCGCCTCTCATCGCTAAAGGAGAGGAGAGTTTCAACTTCAACAAGCCGTTGAGTTCATGTATCAGCGATGCCACGAGACAGGATACTGATGCGTCGCCCTGTAACTCAATTAGGGCAGGAA
>NW_019487817.1:0-514 GCF_002814215.2 Seriola lalandi dorsalis | reverse complement strand
GAAGGGAGGAAAGTAGTGAGTCAGAACAATGGTTGTCTGTATTTATGTCTGTAGGAGTATATTTTGCCCCGCTGGCCATCGCTGCTGGGCGAAACTGTCTCAAGCTATTTTCAGCTCTAGTCCTGGATGGCAGAGCTGTAATCAACTCAACATCAGGCCTGCCACTGTTGAATAATAGCTGCCT
Source organism: Seriola lalandi dorsalis (assembly GCF_002814215.2). Classification (NCBI taxonomy): domain Eukaryota; kingdom Metazoa; phylum Chordata; class Actinopteri; order Carangiformes; family Carangidae; genus Seriola; species Seriola lalandi. The sequence continues at coordinate 330 of NW_019487817.1, read as the reverse complement.
GATTCATGGAAGAAATGAAGCAGCGAGAGTGTGAGAAAAGCAAAAATCTCTGGGAGTAGATGAGAATGAGAGGAAAGAAGAGAGAGAGAGAGAGAGAGAGAGAGAGAGAGCGCACTTGAGTGTGATTGGATGTTAGTGTCTTGTGCTCGGTGCTACATGAGGGAGAATGAATAAGAGGGAGATTGTGAATGGAGTACAAAAATGGATTATTGCTGTTCCATCTGGTCATAAAACTTCAATTGAGTCTCCCACAAAAAAATACCACAACTATACCTCAAGTGAATGTCATTGCAGAAATCTGTCAGTTGTGCCTCCACAAATCAGGAATGT
>NW_019487816.1:0-514 GCF_002814215.2 Seriola lalandi dorsalis | reverse complement strand
GGACAGGCTGTCACACATCTCAGGCTACTAGCCAATCCATCCTGAGACCACATTATTGTCTGTCTACATTTGGCAGGAAAATGTCCCTCAATGCATCTGCTGTGGCTGCATTCATGTAAAAAGCCTCTCCAGTGACTGTAAGTTGCTTTTCTGTGCCATTATAAAAACTTTACAGCATCTGAGCATATTGACCACTTCTTGGAAATAAATTGCCCACAACATAAGGTGACCCCTTTTTATGAATACTGAAGTGGCTATAAAAAGGATAAACTATTTTAAGAGGCTGGACAAGTACAATGACTTTGACATGTACAGTTTGTGAATTACCATTAAACACGTCATTGTGCAGCGTCGTTGGGTTGTAAGAAGGACTTTTATTTGGAGTGTGTTTATTTTATATTAAAAATTAAACATGATATTTTGAATTGATTCTGTCCGACAGTTTTTCAGAAGGAGGATGTTTCTCACATCAATCCTTATCATATATATATATATATATATATATACTGTATAT
>NW_019487815.1:0-514 GCF_002814215.2 Seriola lalandi dorsalis | reverse complement strand
AAGAACACTAATTTCAATAAATAGCTTCATTTCAATACTTTTCCAGAGTCATTAATGAACTTTCAGGAGCTGTTTACATCTGGGCTTGAATCATTTTCATTATGACAGACGTTATGTATCCTACATGAGTAGTGACAGTCATTTACTCTGATCATTCACGTTCAAGACGTTTTGAAAGATGAAAGCTTTGATATGAAATGACAGCACACCAGTGGGATTATGTTTATAACACTTTGCCTCATAGTGTCATGCTATTAAACTGACACTGTACATTGATGTAATATAGGCAATCAAGGTGAATAATGCATTATTATTTCTCCAGCTAACCACAAATGGTCCATATGTGATCATGACCTTTCATCATATGATCAATACAGGAATGTTTCATATTTTTCATTTCAGGCAAATTGTGTATGCAGTTCTTAATATCACAGACTTCAAGAGCAAAACTCTAAATGGATTTACTTTAGCCTGAAAAATATTTCATGAAGTGAAAAGCTCATTGCAGCATGAA
>NW_019487814.1:0-514 GCF_002814215.2 Seriola lalandi dorsalis | reverse complement strand
AAAGAAAGTAAGGGGCTACATGAAAGGATGGTCTCAGTAATGAGACTGGGGTTCTGAGACAATCCGGCACCCCCGCTGTACTGTGGTTTTGTTTTCGCATTTTTTTGGCCAAATACCTGAATGAGGCAGGCAGCTGCAGGGATCTGCCTGTTGAAGTGTTTCTGTCTTTGCTTCTGCTGCACCTTCAGGGCGAAGCCCGAGCCTAAGATTCCCTGTGAACAACAGCACAGCAGAGATATTGCTCATTAATTCATTTCGATCAGCACACACACACACTTACAGGCAGCAGCGTGATCCACAAGACAGAAATACACACACAGTTAATTCAGAATTAAAGAATAATGTGCCGGTTAATGCTGAAACATTTAAGTCTATTAGTCAGTTTGTTCATTCACAGAAATCAATAGTTTAAAATGTTAATCACACAAGTCTTCACTCAACTAAATATATATTCGTCGGTTACGGTTTCTGAAATGTGAGGGCTGCAAATTGAAAAACTATTTTAGATATTTTA
>NW_019487813.1:0-514 GCF_002814215.2 Seriola lalandi dorsalis | reverse complement strand
CTTCTATTTTTCTCTGGCATTATTTCAGTCTTGGTGTGTAGCCTACTCTCTCTCTCTCTTTCTCTCTCTCTCTCTCTCTGTGTTTGTGTGTGTATGTGTGTGTGTGTGTGTGTGTGTGTGTGTGTGTGTGTGTGTGTCCTTCGGTGAGGCGATCTCAGGGGTAGTTTGAGGTATTTTCATTGATAATCCAGAGACATTACATCATCAAGGGGTTACTTGAGTTTGTATTAGTGAGGGCAAACTGAATGCTTATCTCAACCCGTGATCTGCATCACCTGAGCAAAGCTTTCAACTTTCTATTATTTATTTCACCTGCTTAAAAACACGTGAAAACCTGTTTTTAACAACCTTTAGGAATGCAGACACAAAGAAAAAAAAAAAAACACAAGACATCAAAGCTGTAAAATGCCTATTTCAGATGAGTTGCACATGTACAACCTTTTGACCTTTCACCTTGGATGAAGATCAAATCAAACTGCTAATAATTCAAAAAAATATTAGAATGTCAATAGCA
>NW_019487812.1:0-514 GCF_002814215.2 Seriola lalandi dorsalis | reverse complement strand
CTTTACTTCTTGTGTTGAATTGTTGTAGGCTTTATTTAATTATTCTCTCTCTCTCTCTCTCTCTCTCTCTCTCAGGGCTGAGAGCTTGTTTGAGCGCCCTCCAGAAGTGGGTGTTGATTTGCAGTCAGGAAAGTTTATGGGACCTCTGCAGTACAGGATCTGGAGGAAAATGAGCTCCATTTTTCAGCCAGGTATATAAACACAAACACACACCACCCAAACACACCTACAAGAGCTATTTAGCTCTCGTCTTCCATGAAGGTGGGGAGCTTCTGAGAGACTGATTAAAAAAAAACAGTCGAAATCAATGCAGTAGTGCTGGTTAGGCTCTAAAAACACTGGATCCTATCGCCTCCCACGACTTTCAAACCATGCCTGAAGTTTATGTGGGCTTTCTGTCAGAAATGTAGCCAGGATTTTTTAAATGCTGAGGTCATTATTTCAAGTCCTCAAAATACAACCACCCACACCAGTAACCTCTGACTAGACACAAAAGTAAAGTAAAAATATTTTA
>NW_019487811.1:0-514 GCF_002814215.2 Seriola lalandi dorsalis | reverse complement strand
GGAGGCGATTCCAGGGATGCACGACAATGTGAGTCATTAACGTAAGCAAGGGTAATTGGACACAAGGAAAATAATTTCAAAATAAAAAACGGATCATAAACACAAAGTGCAAACAGTCAGTTTAAGGGCAGATGATGATAATTATTGTGTTGAGTTACTAACTGAATATAATGACATTAACAATAATAGCAACAATTATAATAAATCATGTAGAATTTAAAAGAGCAAAAAAGACTGGAGAATAAAACATTTTCCTTCCTTTAAATTTTCACCATGATGTGAAATAATCTCAAAGGAATCCAGTCTTGCAAATAATGACCCTGCAAGTATGGTAGGAATGAGTTGATGAACACTTGAAAAGCAGCTTTGCATTTTCAAGTATTTGTGGGTGCAAACCTTCAACCATCAACGCAAAAAGAAACTCGTTCACATTTTTTCTGCATCATTTTTTAGATTCTTGTGTGGCCTTTGCACTCACTCAGAATCACCTGATTGACTGCAAAAAAAAAAAAAA
>NW_019487810.1:0-600 GCF_002814215.2 Seriola lalandi dorsalis | reverse complement strand
GGATAGTGGAGAGAGACAGGAAATGGGGAGGCAGAGAGAGGGGGAATGACATGCAGTAAAGGCCGTCCGATGCGGGACTCGAACCGGGGCCAACTGCAGCGAGGACTGTAGCCTCTACACATGGGGCGCCTGCTTAGACCACTACGCCACACGACACCCGTGGAGCGCCACTTCTATGTGGACGATGGCCTTCTTTCTGTGCCAACTGAGGCTGAAGCCATCGACTTGTTGCGCAGAACACAGACTTCCCTTGCCGAATCAAACCTCAGGCTTCACAAGTTTGTGTCTAATAGCCAAACTGTGTTGGCAGCTTTCGCACCTGAAGACTGCGCTGCAATCGTGGAGGGTGTGGATTTCTGTGGAGAGCAAGTCCTTACTCAACGCAGCCTGGGTCTCCTATGGGAGATAAAGAGTGACACTTTCACCTTCTCTGTGGACCATGACATCAAGCCGTTTACTCGTCGTGGTATCCTCTCCACAGTGAACAGTGTTTTCGACCCCTTAGGGTTTTTGGCTCCAGTAACAATCCAAGGGAGAGCCCTCCTCCGCGAACTCACAGCAGAGCTGTCTGATTGGGACACAACCTTACCTGAAGATAAG
>NW_019487809.1:0-514 GCF_002814215.2 Seriola lalandi dorsalis | reverse complement strand
AAAAAAAAAAAAAAGTACAATGCTAGTCCAGGGAAATGAAGCAAGCCTCAACTCTTTTGAGGAAATCTTCACCAGGATGAAAACAGAAGTTGAGAGAGAACGACCAAGCACCAGCACTGTAACAGGAGACACAGCCTCAGAGCAGGAAGAGGATGATAACAGAAGTCACATAAGCAGACCTGAAACTAACCACCAATCAGTCTGGCCCCACTCCTCCAACACCCCCCCAAACTCCTCCAACACCCCCCAAACTCCTCCAACAACTAAGAGAGAGCTTTTCCCTCCTGGAGCTGGAATCCACTGAGTTCAGACAGCTCACTTTGGCCAAGCTAGCTGAGTCTGATACTACCCAACAGCTAAGACATGAGCTCCAACAGCTAAAGCAAGACAGCCAGGAGGTCATAGCAGAGCTGAGTAGGATCAACCAGGACACCACCATAGAGCTGACGGAGACCCAGAGGAGACTCAGACAGCTGTCACAGGGTGTACGTGAGCTGGAGGAGGAGAATACCAC
>NW_019487808.1:0-515 GCF_002814215.2 Seriola lalandi dorsalis | reverse complement strand
AAAAAAAAAAAAAAAAAGTTGTCATTTTGGAGAAATGGGGTTTCTGTCTGACTACAATGACACGCAGTCATGAACAGTAATATTGCCGTCAGATGCAATCCGTCACTCATGTGTCAATAAACACTACAGAGAATGAATTTTGCAGCTTTTCCTCTGAGTACAGACATTTAAAAATCATATTACACGGTCTTAATCGATGCCGTGGATAAATCATTTCTGCACCAACATCAACAAAACAATTTGCAGAGCATTTGTTGTACTAGAAATTTTTGATTAAAACTTAAAAAATCAATGTTTTCTTTTGACTTTCTGCCAGGATTTGAGGGTTTTTTTCATTTCGCTAAAAATACTGAAAAGCCATCCATCAGTTCGAGCTACCTGTTCTCCCCAAAACACAACACCTGCCTCTGACTCCTAAACTATTCTTAGACATTTTCATATTAAGAATTGTTTTTCCTTCTTTTGCCATCTGTTTCACAGGTACTTTATATGCCTGCAGGTTCGTCTCATGAGGA
>NW_019487807.1:0-515 GCF_002814215.2 Seriola lalandi dorsalis | reverse complement strand
ATGTGGTAAAAATGTTGTTTCTGTGGTTTCCCTCAGGCTCTGATGGACATCCTGCAACAGGACCGCAGGGAGGCTTCAGAGCAGAGACAGGAGCTCTGCGACATCATCGCCAGACTGCAGGGAGAACTGCAGAGCACTGAGGAGCACACGGACAAGGTGAACACTCCTCATCCTAAACATTATATTAATCCGCTGTGAACAGGATTTTTCTGCCTCTGAATAGAGACGGTGATGGTGAACTGCTGTGTGTTTGCAGCTGGAGTCGCAGTGCGAGCAGCTGCAGCTGAAGGTGAGGACTCTCCAGCTGGACTGGGAGACCGAGCAGAAGAGGAGTATGTCCTATTTCAACCAGATCATGGAAATGGAAAAGGAGAGAGACCAGGTCAGTGTGACTCGTGGCCTGGACTCACAGTCTTCGCCGTTAGCCCGTGGATCTGTGGCTCACGTGTTAGAGAGCGTACCACACCATCACTGCAGCGGCTGAGGGTTCGAGTCTGACCTACGACCCTTTGCTG
>NW_019487806.1:0-515 GCF_002814215.2 Seriola lalandi dorsalis | reverse complement strand
GAAATGAAACAATTATGTTTGAAACTGAAACAGAAATCTCAGATTTGCCCTTGCCAGTGTTCTCCTTCCAGAAAATAAAGTGACTCATGTTTGTAGAGGTGTTATATATATAGGTATATTCACTTTTCACTTGATTTCAAACTTTTTCTCCTTTCAGCCGTTTTAAAGATTAAAGCTGTGGACACAGGTGTGGTGCTGATCCAAGGCACAGAAGCTGGGCGATATTTGGCCATGAGTGATGAGGGACGTTTGTACAGTTCAGTGAGTATCCACAACACATGGGTTATGTGATAGTAAATCAGAATACTTAACTTATTGTTACAGGCATGTGTAGATAAATCTTCCAAAATCATATCTATTGTAAATAATCACTCACCATTATACAATCTTGATCTTAACTTTGGTGAGTGCATTTTTAAGCTTTTAGCCTCAAACCAAACAACTAAAGTCCCTCCAAAAGTGCTGTCAGCTGGTGGTGTATTTTTTGTGTTTCTCTCTCAGCACACTGTGACTGA
>NW_019487804.1:0-515 GCF_002814215.2 Seriola lalandi dorsalis | reverse complement strand
TTCCAATGTCTTGTTTTGTCCGAACAACATACCATAGCACAAATAACCAATTCACAGTGTTACAAAACAGAGAAAGTCATAGATTTGAGGCGCTGGACTCACACGCAAAACTTTGGGATTTCTGCTTAAAAAATGACTCCAATGATTTAGTATTGCTCTTTCATAAAGTTGGGGAACTCACAAGACACAGAATTTAAAAACTAAACTGTCAAAACTGAAGCAGCAGAGGCCGAGATATACTTTTAGTCCCACAAACACTGGATCCTACAATTCCCATAATGCAACTTAATATCCGTCTTTCATTCAATGCTCCATGCCCTCCTAAAAAGCACCGTTTCTCAAGCCTCACATCTCCAGTTTGTGATGCAATCTTTTAGCTCCTAAGCCCAAACTCAGATAACCCTGATGACATCACTATGACAGCATCAGGATTATTTTATTTTCCAACATCAGAAAGCTCCCTCCAGAGCCAAAGAAGAAAATGTACAACTGTTTATTCCGGCTGCATCCTACTC
>NW_019487803.1:0-515 GCF_002814215.2 Seriola lalandi dorsalis | reverse complement strand
TTCAATACGCCACCTACTGTGGCAACCAGTGCATTACTCAAACACACACACAAATACAAATGGCTCTAACAACCTGTAATTAAACTGTATTTTGCAGTGTGATGTTGCTACTTATTCTCTACACCCCTGACCTGAGAAGAAACATGTACAGGTACAATGCATAGTCCAAATTGTACATGCAACAACAACAATAAAAAAAACCGCAATATCAGGGATGGGATTACAGTGAACTCAAATCATGTCTGAAATGTATGATACTATGTTTAAGCTATAAAGGATAGTTTGCTCACTTATTCTTCACAAAACCTCAAAATTACCCAAATGAAAAATCTACATAAAACATCCAGAAACTTTAAACCTCAAACACCTCACCACCACAAACACTCACCTGCCATCAACAACACAAGCCCTGCTTTCAGGAGCGACGCACTCTCCAGTGCCATGCCGAATACAACCTCCAAGACACGCTCTGCTCACTCCCTGGAGATCAGCTGCCCATATCTCATTCTTCCCTC
>NW_019487802.1:0-515 GCF_002814215.2 Seriola lalandi dorsalis | reverse complement strand
GGGGGGGGGGTAGATAACAGAGAAGGAGAGCAATAAAAGCTGTATGTGAGTGTGTGTTTGTGTGTGGGAAAGAGACAGAGGCCAAGACAGAAAGAAAGGCAGAGAGAGAAGTGTGTGTGGGAGGGAAAGACAGTGCAACGGAGGGAAAGAGCGATTGGGGCCTGAAAGTGCTTAGGCTGCGAGTGCTGGGTTTAAGGAGCGAGGACATTATTGTAATGTTTTGCTTCCATTAGGGTAAGGGGATTCTGGGAGAGGAGGAGAAAAAAAATACAGTGTGTAATACCGCACTTTAAATTGCCTGGAAAATGAATGGGGAGAGGAACATTTTGCAGACAGTGCTAAAAAAGCAAATAACACATTCAAGGATTTCTCTCTCTGCTTCGTTCCCTCTCCCTCTTTACACACACATGCACATGAACCTTTCTCTCTTTCAAGCAAAGCGAATGAAGCTCTCAGCCGGACAACAACAACAACAACAGGCAGCCGGCGAAGCACACGAGAGAAAGTGGGGGGGG
>NW_019487801.1:0-515 GCF_002814215.2 Seriola lalandi dorsalis | reverse complement strand
GTAGCATATAAATATAATATCTGAGACAGGGAAAGGTTTAGCTGTTGTGGAGTAGCTTCTGTTTACATGGAGGTGCAGCGCTGCAGTCACTAAAGAAACAGTGTGACGGCAGAACAACAGGATGTTCAGCTTCAGACTGAAACACCAGCAGGTTGTGTTCACTCTCTTTCTTACATCTACTGACTTCAGGTTCTGCAGAGTTTTATTCGCTCTTTCAGGCTTTGTTTTATTTTACGTTGTTTGTTTTCTGATCGTTTCAGTAAATAAGTTTTTATTGTTTTAATCATCATCGTTTGATTTTACTCACAAAAGCTTGAGGCCCTTGGTTTTAACAGTTGTACCGTTAGCTGTTGAACTGAGCTGAAACCCAAAACTTACATGTGACAGTGTGATCCTCAGGCTCTCTGTCAGTGCTGTTTGCCTTCATTACCAGCGCGCAATGCATCTTGGGATACGTTAGACCATGAAAAAGACACATTTCTCAGCCACATCTGAAGGAGACAAGGACACAACTA
>NW_019487800.1:0-515 GCF_002814215.2 Seriola lalandi dorsalis | reverse complement strand
AGAGTCCACACTGGTTCGTCTGATCATCTCCAATAAAAAACTGAGTTCATCAATAGTTTATTCAACACAAAAGAACATGATCAGATTTTACTTCTAACAAAAAACGTAAAATGAATAAAAACTGATGCAAAGTGACGACAAATAGACAGAAAAACACAATAATAAAAATCTAAATAGAAACAAAACAACAAAAGAAAATCACAAAACGACAAGAACTCACGTGAGACGACGTGGTCTCTCGGTCTGGGGCTCTTGCTCCTACGTAGGAGAGGTGGGGGCCCCGGGACCCTTTGTCTCGTCATCCGTCTGTGATTTAAATAAAGTTGTTATTGAACATTTCTCTGACACCTGTGTCTCTGTAACAGACAGGTGAGTCAGACACGCGACTTGTGTCCCCATCACCTCTCATCAGACACCGATACGGCCTGGAGTCGGCCCGTACTCGGCCCGGACTCGGCCCGGACTCGGCCCGGACTCTGCCCGGACTCTGCCTGGACTCGGCCCGGACTCTGCCC
>NW_019487799.1:0-514 GCF_002814215.2 Seriola lalandi dorsalis | reverse complement strand
TGTTTTGAAAACAGATTATTTTTCCTCTTGTGACAAGGGCAGTAGTTGCTTTTGGAGCCCATGGAGCATGACAGTGCAGTATCAGGTGGTGTGGTGTGTATGTATGAGTGCTCGAATGACTGAACTCCTAAAGTGAGCAGTAAGAGATGACACCCCCTGTCAAGATAACAACAGCTGAAAAGACAAAGGACAGAGATGTATAGCCTGCACGAGGTGTTAAGAAATACTCGAAAATATATTTTGAATTGAAAGCGCTGTATAAGCACACAATCAGTCAGGTTAGAGACAGTGAAATACTGATTGACTGAAGACTGATAGGATAAAAAAATACCTTTGATCACAGTGAGCACAGTGTGAGGCTGGTCCAGTGATATGGCCAGACCCAGGGCCTTAAGATACTTCTTCTCATGGAGCAGGTTGGACAACTCTTGCTTCCTTCAGACACAATAAACACACGGTCATACACAGGCAGCCAACATTTTGAAAAAAAAAAAAAGGGGGGGGGGGGGAAAAA
>NW_019487798.1:0-515 GCF_002814215.2 Seriola lalandi dorsalis | reverse complement strand
CAGCAATGGTAGAAAAGCACATATCCAAAAAATTAATATAAAGTCAAAGAAAGGAATTAAAAAAAAAAAAAAAGTTTCCTATGCTCCAAAGACTAATTTACAAAGTCTTATTATCACCTCCTGTCACCAACTCATAGACATAAGATAATTAGTTTGTAAACAATTTAATATGTGTATTCAATTGTTTGAAAAATTGAAAAATAATTGTTTAATATTTCTTAATACACAGACTACTGATTTCTTAAAATATAATATCTTATCTTTTTGGGTCCACTGGGGTATTACACATACTGAAACAAAGATCAAAGACATTATCCAGCGAAATTAGACAATTTTGACACAGCCAGTAATGAAAACAAATAAATTGACATTTTGTGAATTTGAGATGAGAAGATACCAGTCTGTCTGATGTGAATGAAGCTACAAACAGGAGAAAGTTAGCTTAGCCTTGCATAAAGACATGAAACAGGGGAAAACATCCAGCCTGACTTTGTCCAAAGGTAATAACTCTGCTT
>NW_019487797.1:0-515 GCF_002814215.2 Seriola lalandi dorsalis | reverse complement strand
AGGACACACCACAGAACAGAGACTGCACTTCTTAAAGTGATGATTGACTTTCTGGTTGCTGCTGATGCTGGGAAATCTTCAATTTTAGTTCATGTAGATTTAAATGCTGCGTTCAACACTGTTGATCATTCTATTTCACTCGACTGTCTCCAACACTGGGTTGGCATCTCTGGTTCAGTTTTAAAATGGTTTTACTCTGACTTATTTACATGGTAGATTTTTTTGAGTGGTCATTGGCAGGTCACAATCATTGTTAAGATGACCTGTGGGCTTCCTCAGGGGTCGGTTTTCTGACCTCTCTTATTCTCCCTTTTAACCCCAATGAAGCTCATCAAGTTAATGTTGTCAATGACTGCATCCATGATCTTAAATGTGGAATGGCCTAGAACTTCCTGCAACTGAACATTGACAAAACTGAGGTAATTGCTTTTGGCCCTGACACAACTACTGTGTTTTGAAAAGTGCTATTGTTGGAATAATTGTATATATGAAGTTATCTCATATTTAATAACATA
>NW_019487796.1:0-515 GCF_002814215.2 Seriola lalandi dorsalis | reverse complement strand
CGTACCAGAAGTCAGGTCCGTCTGTCCTGAACTTTCAGCTTTGTTTTTGCTTTTAAGGACAGATTTTAAGCCAAGTTTGATTTTTTGATCTAAAACAGAGTAACGCTACGTTGACTTTCATTATGTCAATGCCAGCTGAATTTAACAAATTTCCCTTTCTGCTGCAAAGGCTGCAGACATTTGTATGCAAGGCGTCACTGTCCCTACACCGGCTCTTTTTTTTATTGTGCTTCATAGTTTTTGCAGCAGCTGAGGGAATTTTCTCTGGTGACTGAGCTGGTGAGGAGAAAAGGATGTGGTTGAATTCTGATTGATTAGCTACAGGTCCAGTAGTATGATTTTGGGTTGTGTCTAAAGTCAAAATGCAGAGCTCCTGGTCATAACCTCAGCATCATGTGATGAGGTTTCAGCCATTAAAGTGTAAATATAAATCACTGTCATACTGTCACTTTCCTCCTGTGTAACTCCTGAAAACCTGCCACTTTTCCACACAGCCAGCAGAGGCACATCTGTTC
>NW_019487795.1:0-515 GCF_002814215.2 Seriola lalandi dorsalis | reverse complement strand
AATGATTTAATAACTGGCTATGATGTAAATAATGAACAGTCCAAAGGAAGGACAGCTTCATAAGTTATTCCTCTAAAAACCCATTAAGACAGTAAAATGTCCAATTCTAAACAAAGTCTTCTCCGTTCCTCCAAACAAAGTTCATTTTAATCTCAAACAGCTGTGGGTAGAAATATGATCTGTTAGTCTTCAAAACCACAATCAGTGCACCGACCTGCCAGAGCGGGTCCCTCTCCTCAGGGAAGATCTGGAAGTATTTCTCAGCAAGCTGGACGGGGGGCAGAGTCTGCAGCCGGAGGTTCGTCCAACACTGGACGAACTTCACCAAAGACTCAAAGGTGTAGAGACCGAGCCGGTCGTTGCCGTAGTTTGACAGGTGGGTCATGAAGATACTGATCTGGATTGAGAGGCACAAAGGACCAAGTTAGTTTATTTACATTTACTGTCACTCACTCACTCACTCACTCACTCACTCACTCACTCACTCACTCACTCACTCACTCACTCACTCACTC
>NW_019487794.1:0-515 GCF_002814215.2 Seriola lalandi dorsalis | reverse complement strand
GAGGAGAGGAGAGGAGAAGAGAGGAGAAGAGAGGGAGGAGAGGAGAGGAGAAGAGAGGGAGGAGAGGAGGAGAGGAGAGGAGAAGAGAGGAGAAGAGGGGAGAAGAGAGGGAGGAGAGGAGAGGAGAAGAGAGGAGAAGAGAGGAGAAGAGGGGAGAAGAGGGGAGAAGAGAGGAGAAGAGGAGAGGAGAAGAGAGGGAGGAGAGGAGAGGAGAAGAGAGGGAGGAGAGGAGAGGAGAAGAGAGGAGAAGAGAGGGAGGAGAGGAGAGGAGAAGAGAGGGAGGAGAGGAGGAGAGGAGAGGAGAAGAGAGGAGAAGAGGGGAGAAGAGAGGGAGGAGAGGAGAGGAGAAGAGAGGAGAAGAGAGGAGAAGAGGGGAGAAGAGGGGAGAAGAGAGGAGAAGAGGAGAGGAGAAGAGAGGGAGGAGAGGAGAGGAGAAGAGAGGGAGGAGAGGAGAGGAGAAGAGAGGAGAAGAGAGGGAGGAGAGGAGAGGAGAAGAGAGGGAGGAGAGGAGGAGA
>NW_019487793.1:0-515 GCF_002814215.2 Seriola lalandi dorsalis | reverse complement strand
TGGGGCCGATGGGTGCTGTCCAAATCAAAAACAGAATATAACAAAAAGAGGACTCTTTATGAGCTAATCGGTATAAGGAATTATCCACTTGAAAGTAAAAGGAAAAACAAAACTGGCTACCAAGGCCGACTAAAGAACCAAAAATACACTGGAAACAGCACCCCTGCACCTAGTGTTTGTAACAATACAAATGGCTACCAGCAGATAAACCAGAAAAATCAGTGTCATTAGTAGATCTAAACCTGACCCCACTTCCAGTCTTTCAATAACAATAGCAGTAGTCATAAAACAAAACTGTTGAACACCAAACGACCACTCTATGCTAATACAAGGTTCACACGCTACAAAGGTTCTTTACAACAAAGAGGCGAGCTGCCACTAATAGTCAGCTGCCACGACTGACAGACGGGCCGGAGCTTTATAGTTGGGGTTCCTGATTGGACGGCAGGGATTGGCCAGCTGCAGACAAACCGCACCAATCAGGCTAGAGAGGGTGGAGCATCTGTGTGAACAGG
>NW_019487792.1:0-515 GCF_002814215.2 Seriola lalandi dorsalis | reverse complement strand
ACCTACATGAATGAGAACACTGCTGAGACAATTAGCTGTCTGTACAATACCTTTGACTTGAGGATTGAGCGGGCTTTCTTTAAGGAGATACTCCAGGATATTAGGATTGTAAATCCACAAAGTTTGGGGGACTTCAGTCAAGGCCTGACCCTGGTATGGTTCAGGCTAAAAATCCTGGGTCCTACACTCCCCACAATGCAACTCGATAGCATCTTGGTGTACCTTCAAATAATGGAGAGGGTGATTCACTTTGTCATTTAGTCTGACATCATGTTGAAGCTGTCCATGCTCTGCAGGAATGGGGAGTAATTTTCTCTAATCAGTGAGTGACATGTACGTCCCCTCAGCTGCAGTTTTAGTTTAGCTATGGGTGGCGTAAAAAGGTGGGATGTTCATTCAGATGAGAGATGATAAATGAGACCAGTGATGTGATTGGCTAAGAGTTCATTTATTCATCACCACACTCTCCGATTTATATTCCACCCTAGTGAGCCCTTTTTCACTTTGCGCAGCTG
>NW_019487791.1:0-515 GCF_002814215.2 Seriola lalandi dorsalis | reverse complement strand
GCTTGTGTGTGTGTGTGTGTGTGTGTGTGTGTGTGTGTGTGTTTGTGTGTGTGTGTGTGTGTGTGTGTGTCCCTTTGTCGTGACTGTTCTGCCTCACCTTCCATCACTGCATCCATCAAGATGCCAATCTTCATTCAGGAAGCCATCGAGCCTTTCATTCCAACATAATTACATGTATTAGACTCATAGACGGTGCCATAGACGGTGCCATAGACGGTGCCATAGACGGTGCCATAGATGATGCGTTACAGAAGGGAACAGGGAGGCTGACATGATTAACCCTCGCTAAGCATTCTGAGGGTAAAGCAGGTGGATGATGAATCTCATGAGTCAGTGAAGGTAAGTCAGTATTATCCATGAACTCCTCTAAATGTATGTTCAGAAACCACTTAACAATTTATGAAAAAGCCTTTTCCTCTTTTTTAACTTATAAAATGATACAGGATACTGCTGTTATATTTGCATTTGCACTTTATTTTATTTAATACCCTATAAAATAACTATGAATGATTTAT
>NW_019487790.1:0-515 GCF_002814215.2 Seriola lalandi dorsalis | reverse complement strand
GAGCGAGAGAGTGAGGGGAGAAAGAAGGGGGGTGGAAGGAGAGAGTGAGATATAGAAGTGGGTGAAGAGAGAAGTGGGATACAGACTGAAAGAAAAGAAAAGAAAGTGTGAAAGAGAAAGACAAAAAACATAGAGTGATTTATGAAGTGCTGTGGCTCTTTCATTCCTCTTTTTTTCATTTTCTCTGTCTTGCCTCTGAGTCAGGGCCTCTTGGTAGAGTTTTAACAGCCTTGGCACTGACATTGAAAGCTCCTGGCAGGAACGCAGAAACACATGCACGCACGCACGCACGCACGCACGCACGCACGCACGCACACACACACGCTCACATGGATCCAAACAGGTGGTAAATATCAATTAGACTGCCCTCTTTTTCCTGTTTCTCTTTCACCCACTTACATTCTCATTTCCAAAAAGGAGGAAAAATATGTCTCTATTAGGACATGTCTCTCAGGTGTCCAAAATGTATAGTCTGTGTGAATAAGTATTTGTGTGTGTGTGTGTGTGTGTGTGTG
>NW_019487789.1:0-515 GCF_002814215.2 Seriola lalandi dorsalis | reverse complement strand
ATGTTGTGGAGAGGATGGTTGGTATTGTCCAAGATGGCCTCCATCTTACATTGTATGCGTCTCTCCACAACAGCCCTGAGCGAGTCCAGACTCCTGCCAAGCACAGACCCAGCCTTTTGACCAGCTTTTCCATTTTCTTTGTATTCATGTCAGACATGCTGCTGCCCCAGCAGACTGCAGCATAAAAGAGTTCACTGGCCACCACTGACTGATAAAACATGTGTAGCATTACACTGCAGACGTCAAAGGACCTGAGCTTCCTGAGGAAAGATAGATGGCATCCGTGTTCAGGGACCAGTCCAGTTTACTGTCCAGGTGCACACCTAGGTATTTATAAGTGTGCACTACCTCAATGTCCTTCCCTCGAATGTTGACTGGCTGAAAGGTGGGCCTAGACTTCCGAGAGTACACGACCATGTCCTTGGTCTTGGAGGTGTTCAGGAGGAGGCAGTTCTTGTCGCTCCATTCATTGAAGGCCATCGTCAGATCCCTGTACTCCTCTTCCTGCCCATTCC
>NW_019487788.1:0-945 GCF_002814215.2 Seriola lalandi dorsalis | reverse complement strand
AAAAAAAAAAAAAAAAAGTAATAAAAAGTCATGAAAAAGTCATAGTATAGTAAGGCATAAAAAGTCAAAAAAACGAGAGTATAATAAGACATAAAAAGTCATAGTATAGTAAGGCATAAAAAGTCATAAAAATATCATAGTATAGTAAGGCATAAAAACGACAGTATAAAAAGTCATAAAAATGTCATAGTATAGTAAGGCATAAAAAGTCAAAAAAACGAGAGTATAATAAGGCATAAAAAGTCATAGTATGAAAAGTCATAAAAAGTCATAGTATAGTAAGGCATAAGAAGTCAAAAAAACGACAGTATAGTAAGGCATAAAAACGTCATAGTATATTAAGGAATAACAAATCATAAGAAAGTCAGGATAAAAATTCATAAAAAAGTCAGTATAAAAAGTCATAAAAACGTCATAGTATAGTAAGGCATAAAAAGTCATTGTATAGTAAGGCATAAAAAGTCATAGTATGAAAAGTCATGAAAAGTCATAGTATAGTAAGATATAAAAAGTCATAGTATAGTAAGGCATAAAAAGTCATAAAAATATCATAGTATAGTAAGGCATAAAAAGTCAGTATAAAAAGTCATAAAAAAGTCATTGTATAATAAGGCATAAAAAGTCATAAAAAAGACATAATATAAAAAGTCATGAAAGTCATAGTATAGTAAGGCATAAAAAGTCAGAAAAATGTCATAGTATAAAAAGTCATGAAAAAGTCATAGTATAGTAAGGCATAATAAGTCAAAAAAGTCATAATATAAAAAGTCATGAAAAAGTCAAAGTATAGTAAGGCATAAAAAGTCATAGTAGAGTAAGGCATAAAAAGTCATAGTATAGTAAGGCATAAAAAGTCATAAAAAAGTCATAGTATGAAAAGTCATAAAAAGTCATAGTATAGTAAGGCATAAAAAGTCATAAAAAAGTCATAGTATAGTAAGGCAT
>NW_019487787.1:0-515 GCF_002814215.2 Seriola lalandi dorsalis | reverse complement strand
TCATCATCATCATCATCATCATCATCATCAGGAGATTGAAAAGACTGTGAAGAAACTGAATTAGACAGAAACAGCAGCTGCCAGAAGTTTACAATATGGCCTAACAGACCAAGTAAGGCTCTGTACCATCACTATGAGAATGATGAGATGTCTTCCCATCTATAGAGGGCAGCCTTGTAACTGGAAACCCTTGAATGTGATCACCCGACTCTTTAGTTTGTGTCTTCTCTTTGTATTGCTCTCCATCACACAGATACGTGTGTGTCTGTGTGTGTGGGCGTGTGCGAGTGGGAGGGAGCAAGAGACGGAGAGAGAGAGAGGGAGCATGTGTGTGTGCGTGTGTCTCTCTGTGATTGAGTCCGGGCCTGTTTGATTTCTCCGTGTGGATTGGATAATCCCATAATCTGATAACGACCCACTGTGCAGATTTAGTGATTAAAGTTCTGAGGCAAATGGTCGTTGCCATGGCTGCCAAAAAGAAGAGAATAAATCTGTGTGTGTGTGTGTGTGTGTGT
>NW_019487786.1:0-515 GCF_002814215.2 Seriola lalandi dorsalis | reverse complement strand
GATCTGTCTTTTCTTTCCCAAAGGATGCAGAGAGGTAATTCTAGACAGGGATAGATTTTAATAATAGCTACTGTCACATTTC
The DNA here is from genome assembly GCF_002814215.2 of Seriola lalandi dorsalis. Taxonomy (NCBI): domain Eukaryota; kingdom Metazoa; phylum Chordata; class Actinopteri; order Carangiformes; family Carangidae; genus Seriola; species Seriola lalandi. Next base: position 433 of record NW_019487786.1, on the reverse strand, counting down.
ATGCTAGTTGCCTTCGCTTGGAGGACAACACCCATTTAAGAGACTAGAGCAGTGTCCCATTTCATACCATTGGTGCTGCCTGTACTGCGGTATCTTCTGTATAGAGGATCTTTGACCATATTAACCAGCTGGTCTCAACATGTGTGTCTGCTGGACAGGAAGTATAGGTTGGGTTTATGCAGGTATCATGTGAGGGGTTGATGAGGGCGTCTCAGACTCAGCCATACAGTAAATGGCTGGTTGATTACTTTAACCTTAGAGGAGTTTTAACCCTTGTCATGAACACTGTGTGTCTGTGTGCAGATGCGTTTCATGCTGCTGTTCAGCCGTCAGGGGAAGCTGCGGCTGCAGAAGTGGTATACAGCTACAGCCGAGCGCGACAAGAAGAAGATGGTGAGGGAGCTGATGCAGATCGTGCTCGCCCGCAAACCAA
>NW_019487785.1:0-515 GCF_002814215.2 Seriola lalandi dorsalis | reverse complement strand
AGGCAGGTCGGGTACGCCTGCAGCCGTAGGTGGCGCTATTTCAGGAGACACCGGTCATATCAGAGTGGTTGTTCAGGTTGGAGTTGTTGTTGTTTGACTCACAAGGAGTGACCATCATAGAGTCATCTCTTTGTTTCCAGGACAGACATAAGTCAAAGGTTTGTTTAGCTTAGCACAAAGGCTACAAGCAGGTGAAACCCATCAGCCTCGCTCCATCAGAAGTGAAAAGGCCTTGTTCTTTTTACATGTCCAACAACAACATTTGTTGAAATGAGATTTTATGAATCATTTGTGGCTAAATGCTTTGTTCATAGAAATCCTGTTCCCCTAGAGGTGGAAATTAGGAATGAAATGATTCAAATCAGCAAACATTTATAGTCTGTGGTTTGGTGGTTCCAGATAAGATATGTTATTTGTAAGTTTTGCATTACATTAGCATTATCAGCTGTTTACTTACCAGTCTAGAAGAAACGTTGTTGGTTCAGCATCAAACTTCATTCCAGGAGCTGTCTCCA
>NW_019487784.1:0-515 GCF_002814215.2 Seriola lalandi dorsalis | reverse complement strand
TTTCAGATGGCCCTGTGGTCCTCAGGTTGTAGCTAACATGTGCAAACACTCTTAAGGAGTCTCTTACACAGTCTGTGCCAAACTGCTGGAAGTGTATCAGCTTCACTGTAAAGTGCTGGTTTAGGATCTGAAGCCTTGTTCGTTCCATGAACATACTGATGAGGTATCACTTTCATAATGTGGACAACTGTGAGCTCTGTGGAGCTGATTCCCTGTAGTAACCATGTGGGGAATAAGCTTCTCAACAGCATCCTCCGGAGGCACTAAAATCCTGAGAAGCCATGTCCCCAATTTGGGAAAGGATGATTTTTGGGTCAGTGGTAAGGTAAGAGTAAGTCGGAAATGTGCGTTTGCTGTGTGTGTGTGTGTGTGTGTGTGTGTTTGTGTGTGTGTTTGTGTGTGTGTGTGATATAGGATATGTCTGTGAGAGTGTGGGGAGAAAAAGAGAGCTGGCAGACCCACTTGTCTAAAATTGCTTCCAGCTGTTTAAAAAAAAAAAAAAAAAAAAAAAAAAA
>NW_019487783.1:0-583 GCF_002814215.2 Seriola lalandi dorsalis | reverse complement strand
TGTCATAAAAATGTCATAGTATAGCAAGGCATAAAAAGTTATAAAAACGGCATGGTATAGTAAGGCATAAAAAAATCATAAAAACGGCATAGTATAGTATGGCATAAAAAGTCATAAAAGTGTCATACTATAGTGAGGCATAAAAAGTCATAAAAATGTCATACTATAGTAAGGCATTAAAAGTCATAGTATAGTAAGACATAAAAAGTCATAAAAATGTCAAACTATAGTAAGGCATTAAAAGTCATAGTATAGTAAGGCATAAAAAGTCATAGAAACGGCATAGTATAGTAAGGCATAAAAAGTCATAAAAACAACATAATATAGTAAGGCATAAAAAGTCATAGTATAGTGAGGCGTAAAATTTCATAAAAATGGCATAGTATAGTAAGCCATAAAAATCATAAAAACGGCATAGTATAGCAAGGCATAAAAAGTCATGAAAACGGCATAGTATAGTAAGGCATAAAAAGTCATAAAAATGTCATATTATAGTAAGGCATAAAAAGTCATAGTATAGTAAGGCATAAAAAGTCATAAAAACGGCATAGTATAGTAAGGCATAAAAAGTCATAGTATAGTA
>NW_019487782.1:0-515 GCF_002814215.2 Seriola lalandi dorsalis | reverse complement strand
TTTTTTTTTTTTTTTAACAAGCACCGTCGTTATGAAAATTTTAGATTTGTCATTTGTGTGTTTGTACTAGTTAGCAAATTTTGTCATGCTAACACGCTAAACTAAGATGGCAAACATTATACCTGCTGATTCTGATACCTTAACATCGGCATGTAAAAATTGTCATTGTGAAAAAGGTAGCATGCTAAAGTACACATTTACATCAGAGCTCTGCTGTGAAAAAGACAAAGAAGACTGTACTGACTACTTTTACTTTTTTTTTTGCACTTCCTAACAATCTCTTGCTTCCAGTTTTCTTGTTTATCCAACATACAAAACAAAATTACCAGCAAAAATTGTTTTAATAAAATGGCTAAAATGACTTTTTGTTCATGTTATTCAGTGTCTTAAATCCATGATTCAGTGGTGAGTCATTCTCAGTGGATGAAGTCACTGCAGAAGCAGTACTATAGAACAACTCTAAACTTTGAGCTGGTTTCCCTAAAATATATGAATACTTTGTTCTCACTCACTTT
>NW_019487781.1:0-944 GCF_002814215.2 Seriola lalandi dorsalis | reverse complement strand
ATGTCAAAAATACATCATGGTATATTAATGCATAAAAGGTCATAAAATCGTCATAGTATGGTCAGGCATGAGATGAAATAATATAATTAGCCATAAAAATGCCAAAATAGATCTTAGTATAGTATGGCAGAAAATGTCCAAAATACATCATAGTATATTAAGGCTTCAAAGGTCATAAAATCATCATAGTATGGTCAGGCATGATCCGAAATCATATAATGAGGCACAAAAATGTCAAAAAACGTCATAATATATTACGGCATTAAATGTCAAAAATACATCATAATATATTAAGGCATAAAAGGTCATAAAAACATTATACTATGGTCTGGCATGAGACAAAATACTATAATTAGCCATAAAAATGCCAAAAAAGATCTTAGTGTAGTATGGCAGAAAATGTCAAAAATACATCATGGTATATTAAGGCATGAAAGTTCATAAAAATGTTATAGTATGGTCAGGCATGATCCGAAATAATATAATGAGGCATAAAAATGTATAAAAAACGTCATAATATATTATGGCATGAAATGTCAAAAAACGACATAGTATAGTATGGCAGAAAATGTCAAAAATACATCATAGTATATTAAGGCATAAAAGGTCATAAAATCGTCATAGTATGGTCAGGCATGAGAGGAAATTATATAATTAGCCATGAAAATGCCAAAAAAGATCTTAGTATAGTATGGCAGAAAAGTGTCAAAAAAACGTCATAGTATAATAAGGCATAAAATGTCATAAAAACATCATAGTATGGTCAAGCATGATCCGAAATAATATAATTAGGCATAAAAATGCCAGTTAAAATCTTAGTATAGTATGGCAGAAAACTTACAAAAATACATCATAATATATTAAGGCATAAAAGGTCATAAAATCGGTTTGCGAGGAATGAGACAAAGTAATGTAAAAATGCCAAATAAGATCTTAGTATAGTA
>NW_019487780.1:0-515 GCF_002814215.2 Seriola lalandi dorsalis | reverse complement strand
CCCCTCACACAGGTGAGCGGAGACGCAGGTGATCAGATGAGAAAACTTTAAAAATGTTAAACTGATAAACTACATGTTCGTCCAGAAGCAGTTTATGGTGACTTGTTCACAAACCCTCCCTGCTGCTGCTGCTGTTGTTGTTGTTGTTGTTGTTGTTGTTGTTTACATGATCAGCTGACAAAAGTAAATATCAACTGGTTATCGTAGAAGCCGACAGTGGCTGGAGCTCCAGATGAAACAGGAAGTAGTTGTTTCTCCTGAGGGTCTGTGAGTCAGTGATACAGTGTGAGTGAGTGTGAATGTGAGAGACGACTGTTAGATAAAGTCAGCTGATGATTCATCCTGATGCGTTTCATCAGTTTGACTTTAATGTGACACAAACTCAGAGAATGGAAATCCAAATAGAAGAACAGGAAGTGACTGAAGGATAAAACACTGAGTGACTGAGTGTGTCACAGGTCGAGAAGGTTGTTAATGCTGCTGTAAAAACATTTGTAACCTGTTCTTCAAGATGG
>NW_019487779.1:0-515 GCF_002814215.2 Seriola lalandi dorsalis | reverse complement strand
GCGTTTCACTCTTGATAAGGTGATGTCTGGGCTGGAGCAAAGCTGCTTAGTGATGTTTGTGCAAAGACTTCAATAGGCGTCAATCTGCAAGGACTTGCTGTCGGGACTGTGTGTGTGTGTGTGTGTGTGTGTGTGTGTGAAGCTGTTTCTGTTTCTCCTCAAATTCCTGGAGAGGTTTGACAGCAAGTCCCCAAAGACGCCACACTTTCTCTTCTTCTTCCTCCTACTCCTCCTCCTCCCATCCAGAGCTCTCTTCCCATCTCTCACTTTTTCTTTCTTCGTCCTTTCACCCTGTCTCGCTTGCCGTCCTCCGTTCTGAGCCTTTATTTGTCCTATTCTCCCCCTCTCTCTTTTTCAGTGTGCTTCAATCTTCCTTTCCCAGCATGTATAGGGAATCCGACAGCGAGTTCTCATCTTTGAGTTCGTATTCATTGACAGTTCCATGTGGAGCCTCACAGCTCCTTCCTTCTGACACAAAACAACAAAATCTGCTCCTCGTCCCTGTGTGTGTGTGT
>NW_019487778.1:0-515 GCF_002814215.2 Seriola lalandi dorsalis | reverse complement strand
TGTGTGTGTGTGTGTGTGTGTGTGTGTGTGTCTATGTGTGTGTGTGTGTGTGTGTGTGTGTGTGTGAACTGTTTGCTAAGACATTCACCATATCATATTTTTATGAATACATCATTGTTGTGTTCACAGCACTGGTCAAAATCAACGAATGCAGGAGGAACATTAGATTCTGTTAATCACAATTGAAGTGAGTCATCATCCACTTGTTAGTAAGTCTCCTGTCCTTCATGGTCTAATCAGATCTAATGTTTGATCATGACCATTATTATTGGCCTTAAAAATGTGTTATGTCGACATAATGAAATGATTAAGTCTTTATCACTGAATTTATTAAGTACAACAATGCATAAATTACCATCTTGAGAAATTAAGATAATTAGACAAGACCACAAGATAATGACATCACAATCTCACACTGAGAGGCTGAAAATGTATTTTATGATTAAGACTAAATATTACTTTCTAAATCAAGCCTATGAAAAAACAGCCATGGCCAGTTTCAGTGAGTATGAAAT
>NW_019487777.1:0-515 GCF_002814215.2 Seriola lalandi dorsalis | reverse complement strand
TATGTCCTGAGAAACTTGAATTGAACATCCCACACATTGCTCTAACTGTCTACAACTATGTGTTTGTCTGTTCATTTATTGTCTGTCCTTCTTGGTGACTGTTTCTTAGTAAATACACAAACACACAAATGCTGTATGAGTGGTACACTGATGTCCTCCAACAAGGCAGACATTATGAAAAGTCACTACAGTTTTAGCCACATGCTGTTAATGCCAAAAGGAGCGCAAAGGACAAATAACACACTTGTACCATTTTTAGCCACAATTATGCTCATGAGTGGCGCTGGGTCTGCTCCAAGCTAACACTCAGCTGACCCCTCACTCCTCAGGGTAGGATGTTCCAAAACACAAATGTTGTTCCAGGACACAGAACTGAACTAGTTTCACGTTGTGTTTCCAACTTTAGACATGACAGTTATGTTTTCAACAACTACGTGTTCTGTGCTAGAAGTCAACAGATTCAAAGTGCGTGTGTGTGTGTGTGTGTGTGTGTGTGTGTGGGGGGGGGGGGTTCT
>NW_019487776.1:0-515 GCF_002814215.2 Seriola lalandi dorsalis | reverse complement strand
CTGTGGCCTCAGTTTACTGTGCAGGTGTAACATGGAAGACTGATCAGGATCAGGAGCAGAAAACAAACCCTGATCAGGACGTCCCAAACACAGAGAGATAACTGACTCTGATTCTAAAACTTTACAATATGAATTTGTAATTGTGCTTTTGTGTCTTGATTCTGGGAGAAAAATCAAGTCTTGTCACTTAATATTTATATCAATGTTGGATACACGTCGCAAAATCCCACATTACTCCAGAGTAGAGAGCTGCAACACTGCCTTCATACAGTGTCCTTACTTGATTTTCATATTTGAGGATGAAACCTCGAACAAAAGAAAAAAACAGACTTCGCAAATTCAGTTTGACCCTTTGAATATTCAGCTGTGAGCTTCCGGGTTGTTTCAGTTCTTCTCTCCACAAAAGTAAAAGAGAAAGTGTTGTGAGTACGCACCGATGAAGGAGGGCTGGAACAGGGTCTCGGGGCAGCGGAAACGCTCGTTGCCGATGGTGATGACCTGACCGTCGGGCAGCT
>NW_019487775.1:0-515 GCF_002814215.2 Seriola lalandi dorsalis | reverse complement strand
GTCTATTAGCTAATGCTGTCTCCTGATCGGAAAGGTCTGGTAATATTGTCTTTGCGACCAATCATCTGTGGATTCTTCAAGAGTTGAGACACAAACACAGCAGCGAGTGCACCCAAGCTGGCAATCAGTTACCTTCACAATTAAACCATCTTGTCAGTTCACAAGTGAGTAAAGGTGATTGGGTTAATGATAAGAATTAGAGCTTACACACAGCAACTTTTTTTAAGTGCTTTAGGTAAAGTCTCAAGTCAGTGCCGAAGTCCTTTCAGCAGTCCAAATTATACATTGCCAAGTCAAAGTGCAGGAAGTCAAGTGTCAAGTAAGTGAAGTCTCTCAGTCAAGTCCAAGTCATGTGTCAGTCTTCATGTCTCTTTAAGATGAAGTCCATGTCTGAAGTCTTAAGTCTACACAAAAATATTAAAGACATTCAAACAAGTAAAACAGACCTTGACATGAACATGTGAACTCACATCAACGATCACATCCCATCAACAGATTAGCGAGACGGAGAGTCT
>NW_019487774.1:0-515 GCF_002814215.2 Seriola lalandi dorsalis | reverse complement strand
ACCCAATGGAGTGACTGTTGTGACTGTGCAGGTGTAGCTTCTTCCAGACTCCTCCCATGTAATTGTGTGAGGACAGGGTCTTCAGGAGAAACATCCACCCACACACCTGAACACAGGAGACACCACATCCACCCACACACCTGAACCCAGGAGACACCACCTCCACACACCTGAACCCAGGAGACACCACTTCCACACACCTGAACCCAGGAGATACCTCCACCCACACACCTGAACACAGGAGACACCGCCTCCACCCAGAGACCTGAACACAGGTGACACCAGCTCCCCCCACAGGTTTGTGATTCACAGGGTTTTTTATAGCACGTTGAGTTATTATGGTAACAGACAACTGTGAGTCATGTGACCAGTCTCACCAAGAGCAAAACTGCATATTTAACATGTTTATTAATACAGTGGGTTAAATGTTCAATGCCTATTTTTGCTTGTAAACATAATACATGAAATGTGTCTAATAACAATAACTTTGAGATATTATTAAGAAAAAAAAAAAA
>NW_019487773.1:0-515 GCF_002814215.2 Seriola lalandi dorsalis | reverse complement strand
TATGTCCTGAGAAACTTGAATTGAACATCCCACACATTGCTCTAACTGTCTACAACTATGTGTTTGTCTGTTCATTTATTGTCTGTCCTTCTTGGTGACTGTTTCTTAGTAAATACACAAACACACAAATGCTGTATGAGTGGTACACTGATGTCCTCCAACAAGGCAGACATTATGAAAAGTCACTACAGTTTTAGCCACATGCTGTTAATGCCAAAAGGAGCGCAAAGGACAAATAACACACTTGTACCATTTTTAGCCACAATTATGCTCATGAGTGGCGCTGGGTCTGCTCCAAGCTAACACTCAGCTGACCCCTCACTCCTCAGGGTAGGATGTTCCAAAACACAAATGTTGTTCCAGGACACAGAACTGAACTAGTTTCACGTTGTGTTTCCAACTTTAGACATGACAGTTATGTTTTCAACAACTACGTGTTCTGTGCTAGAAGTCAACAGATTCAAAGTGCGTGTGTGTGTGTGTGTGTGTGTGTGTGTGTGTGTGTGTGTGTGTGG
>NW_019487772.1:0-515 GCF_002814215.2 Seriola lalandi dorsalis | reverse complement strand
GGTATGTTAGATTAAGGCATAAGATACATAATCGTTCACTTTCTTTGGTCCAGACTAAAATATCTCAACAACTATTTGCCATGAATTGTTGTACTATCATGGTGCCCAGAGGATGAATCCTAATCACTTTCATTCCAGCGACACCAAGCAGGTCAAATATTCTCCACATCTACTGGATGGTTTGTCACAAGATTTTGTACAGACATGCCTCTAATTACCCCATGAGGTTGGCATGTGTGGTTCCACTGTTAGATGGATTGCTATGAAATTTGGTATTAGTATTGGATTTTTTTTTTGCACAGGACAGAAAAAAGTACCTGCAGGTTCAGGTTCCTTCACATGAGGTTTATGCTTGTTCCTAACTACTAACACAATGCTGCCACCTTGTGGTCATTTCTGACTAAGACGTACCAGCAGTGATGACCGTCTTGCAGCGGTGTCAGCTTGTTGGTGTCAGCAGCTCAAGTCAAACCCTTTTTCTTTTCGGTGCATCTAACTCTGTGAAACACGCAAAA
>NW_019487771.1:0-515 GCF_002814215.2 Seriola lalandi dorsalis | reverse complement strand
TTCGTCAGTCAGTTTATAACTTTATATTAGTTTACAGTTTAAAGTGTGTGAGACTCTTCTCAGTTCAGGATAAACCAGGCAGGTAAACACAGACATATAACTACATGTACAACAACAGCTGTTTCCCAGTTCAGAGGACGTGAGCTGAAATGAGACGGTTGAAAAACTACAGGTTTTAAGGTCCTTGGTTTTAACAGCTGTCATATTATTTTTATTACCAGCCCGCAATGAATCCTGGGATATGTTGGGCCCAGGAAAAGAAGGAAGCATTTGAAGGCGCCTTCGAAAAGTGAGCAACAGTGTGTGTGTGTGTGTGTGTACCTTGTTGCCACAGTGTGTATTGGCCCCACTCTCCTTTCTCTCTCAGGTTTTCCTCCTCAGGTATGAACAGTCCCGTGTTTTGGTCCATCACCGCCAGAGCCTCGTCCCTGATCGTCTTCCAGTTCCTCTCCAACGTCTGCACACACACACACACACACACACACACACACACACACACACACACACACACACAC
>NW_019487770.1:0-515 GCF_002814215.2 Seriola lalandi dorsalis | reverse complement strand
AGTCATAAAAATGTCATAGTGTAGTAAGGCATCAAAACAACATAAAATAGTAAGTCATAAAAACACTAGTATATTAGTAAGGTATAAAAAGTCATATTATAGTAAGGCATAAACACCATAGTATAGTAAGTCGTCAAAACACCATAGTAAAATAGTAAGGCATAAAAAACACCATAGGTATAGTAAGGCAAAAAAAGTCACAGTATAATAAGGCATTAAAAAGTTATAATACATTGAGGCATACAAAATACATAGTATAGTAAGTCAAAAAGTCATGGTATAATAAGTCATTAAAATGACATAGTATAGTAATGCATAGAAAGTCATATTATCGTAAGGCATAAAAAACACCATAGTATAGTAAGGTATACAACATTAATTTATAGCTAGGCATAAAAAGTCATAGTAAAGTATGGTATAAAAAAGCCACAGTATAGTAAGGCATAAAAAGTCATAGTATAGTAAAGGACAAAAAGTCATAGTATAGTAAGGCATAAAAATACCAAAAAACGTCA
>NW_019487766.1:0-516 GCF_002814215.2 Seriola lalandi dorsalis | reverse complement strand
ACCTCGCGCTGGAGCTTCAACGCCGCCGCCACGCAGTCCAAGCTCTCCTCCTCCTCCTCCTGCTCTGTCCCTTCCACACTTCCTGTTTCTCCTGACTCAGTCGGCCGGTGAGGCCCGTGCCCCCCTCGCCCCCCTCTCGGAGCCACCCCTGCTCCGTACTCCCTTTCCCTGGGGAAGCCGGTGATCGTGTGCTTGGCGGCGCTGAGTTTGGCAGCTCGGTAAATCCTGTAGTACATGATCAGCATCACCGACATGGGGATGTAGAACGCCACGGCGGTGGAGTAGACGGTGTAGCCGAAGTCCTGACTGATGAGGCAGACCCTGCCGTCGTTGACGTTCTGCGCCCAGCCGAACAGAGGGGGGAGGGTGATGGAGGCGGAGAGCAGCCACACCGACACGATCATCTTGGCCATGCAGCAGCCGTTCTGCCGCACGGGGTAGGTCAGAGGTTTGGTGATGCCCAAATACCTGCAGGGAGAAACGCGGTCAGAAAAGGCGGGAAAAAAATTCTCCTGC
>NW_019487765.1:0-516 GCF_002814215.2 Seriola lalandi dorsalis | reverse complement strand
CTTATCGTTGCAGTTCTACATCCTTGTTTGCCTCAGTTGCTTCATGTTGCCACTAAACTTAGAAAATGTCTTTAATTAACCTATTGGACTGGGCGCCCATGCAAACCCCAATTCTCCAATGTGAGATCTGACACTATCACTCCCCATCAGGAGGTCGGAGTGCAGCATCAACAGAGTCACTGCAGCTGACCCTGTCTGCTGAAGGCCGGCATCTATGACTGTGTGAGAAGAAACCTCCACAATCACCATCATACATTAAACATAAGCAGTAGTGCTAATTAGCTTGTTACACAGTTACAAATAAATGCATTAATTAGCAGGCAAGTCAAAATACTCTTCTTGCACGATGCATGGATTCTATAAATATGAAGTTTTAAGGGTCAGTGTTTTTACAATGCTCATTTAATACTAATCACAACATACTGGACTTACTATACTAGCTCAGTACAGCACCAGGGTTTTTCAGACTTCATCATGACTTTTTAAAAAACTGAATCAATAATTGATTAATTAAAA
>NW_019487764.1:0-516 GCF_002814215.2 Seriola lalandi dorsalis | reverse complement strand
GTGTGTGTGTGTGTGTGTGTGTGTGTGTGTGTGTGTGTGTGTGTGTGTGTGTGTGTTTTTGGATAGTAATTATTGATCAGATCATCCAGCTGAAATGAGCTCTGCCATCCAAATAAAGAGGGGAACAAAGCGTGGGGGAGCGAGTGACAGATTAAAAGAGCTCGTTTAGAGAAGAGGAGGAAACAAAGCTAAACGACTAAAAGGAGCCCGCAGAGATTGTTGGGCTGATTGTTCTCGCTCCTCCCGGCCAGCTCCATCCTCCGCCTCATTTGTTTACCATTTTTATTCATGCCCTCATTTGTGTATTCATGCGTATTCATCTTTTAATCCATCATTTCATGTGTTTGTGCTTCTCATAATTCACTCGTGCTTTGGTCGAACATTATGGATTAATTATCTGCGATATTTCAAATGGGATGAAAAATGAAGTGCTGACACCAGGAGTGTGTGTGTGTGTGTGTGTGTGTGTGTTTGTGTAGGTTACAACATCAGTATAAACATTCCCATCACAACCAG
>NW_019487763.1:0-516 GCF_002814215.2 Seriola lalandi dorsalis | reverse complement strand
TGTGTGTGTGTGTGTGTGGAGAAGGAGCAGCTCTGTGCCTTTACATGTCTCCTGCATTTGTTATGCAGATTCTCCTCCTTGTTTCTCTTCCCTTTCTCCTTCTTTCAGCTCCTATTTATTTTGATGTACTGTGAATCTTGGTAAACACTGCCAAGCCATCGGAAGACGTGTGTGTGTGCGTGTTTGTGTTTGTGAGGACATAAGTGTGTATCTGCACAGATGATGTGTATGTATTGTATGTTTGCCTTTGACTATGGGATGTTTACAGTTTGTTCTTATGTACCGCACAGTGTATTTGTGTGTACTGTAGACGGGGTGTGTGTTTGCGTGTCTATATACAGATATTGTGTGTATGTGTGTACACAGTGTGTATCTGTGTTTATATTTCTCTCCATTGTTGCTAGAAACACACTTCTTCCTGATCCTCATATCCCTGCAAGTCCAGATTTTTCAGTAATTTATGTATTTAAGTATTTGGGGTCTTTATCACGAGTGAGGGGAGGATGGAGCAGGATA
>NW_019487762.1:0-2161 GCF_002814215.2 Seriola lalandi dorsalis | reverse complement strand
TAAGGCATTAAAAGTCATAAAAAGGAAATAGTATGGTAAGGCATAAAGAGGCATAAAAACGTCATAGTATACTGATGTTGGCATTAGCACCTTGTGTTCCTTTTTTTTCCCTCTTGTGCTCTGCTATTTTCCCCTCCCTCCTGTTTGTTTGTCTCCTTTTTGTGATCTGTGTCTGTATAAGTGTGTGTGTGTGTGTCAGCTGGTCGAGGCTTCCTGGTTCCTGCTCCCTCCAGTCTCCATACTCACCTGCTTCTCATCATAAAATCAACTCCACAACCGGCCGCAGTATAAAGGACCAGTTCAACTTACTATTCTTTACCAGATCTCCCGTTTGTACAAGTGATATTAATGCTACGGCCAAGCTCGGCTTGCTGTTTGCTCTGAGTCTTTCTGAATGTTTTGTAATCCTGTTGTTTTTGTGCTTCAGATTCATACTCCAGTCATCCTGCCATCCTGCCACACTTCTGTCTTGTCTTACCAGCTTAGATTTTGTTATCCAAATACCAAAACCTTACAAAGAAGGCATAAAAAAATCATAGTATAGTAAGGCATGAATAGATCATAGTATACAACACAAAAAATTTATAAAAATATCGAAGTATCATGAGGTATTAAAAATCATAAAAACGTCATAATGTAGTAAGTAATGTAAAGTCATGAAAACGTCATAGTATAGTAAGGCTTAAAAATGTAAAGAAAACGTCATAGTATAGTAAAGCATGAAAAAGAAAAGAAATGTCATAGTATAATGAGGCATTAAAAGTAATAAAAACGCAATTGTATATTAAGGCATAAAAAGCAAAAATAACATATTAGTATAGAAAGGCATAAAATTGTCATTAAATTGAGGCATAAAAAGTCATTAAAAAGACATAGTGTACTAAGGCATAAAAAGTTGTAAAAACCCGATACTATAGTTAGGCATAAAAACGTCATAGAATATTAAGGCATAAACAGTCATAAAAACACTAATGTATTGTAAGGCATAAAAACCTAATAAAAAGTTCATAGTATAGTAAGGCATAAAAGGTCATTAAACAGACATAGTAAGGTAAGTCAAGAAAAGTGTTGAAAATGAAATTTTATAGTGAGGCATAAAATCATCATAAGATAGTAAGGCAAGAGAAACTGTACAAACATCATAGTATAGTAAGGCATAAAGTCATCATATTAGAGTAAGGCATAAAAGTAATGAAAACCTCATAGTATAGTACCGCATGAAAAGTCAGAAAAACATCATAGTAGAATAAGTCATAGAAACAACATAGTATAGTAAGGCATAAAAAGTCATGAAAATGATATAGTACAATAAGGCATAAAGAGTTCATAGTACAGTAAGTCATAAAAAGGCATAAAAACGTCATAATATAGTAAGGCATAAAAACATGATAGTAGTAAGGCATTAAAAGTCATTGAAATGACACAGTATATTAAGGCATAATAAGTCATAAAAAGGTCATAGTACATTAAGGCATAAAAAGGCATAAAAACGACATAGTATAGTAAGACATAAAAAGTCATGATACCGATATAGTACAATAAGGCATAAAAAGGCATGAAAACATCATACTATAGTAAGGCATTATAACATGATAGTAGTAAGGCATTAACAGTTATAAAAATGATATAATATAGTAAGGCATAGTAAGTCACAAATGTGTGATAGTATAATACGGCATAAAAAGGCATGAAAACGATATAGTATGGTAAGGCATAAAAACGTCATAGGATAGTAAGGCATTAAAAAACATAAAAATGACATAGTATAGTGAGGCATAATAAGTCATAAAAACATCTTAGTATGATAAGGCATAAAAAGGTCATTGTACAATAAGGCATAATAAGTCATAAAAATGTCATACTATAATAAGGCATAAAAAGGCATAAAAACGACATATTATAGTAAGGCATAAAAAAATCATAGTATATTAATGCATAAAAGGTCATACAATAGCAAGGCATAAAAAGGCATAAAAACGTCATGGTATAGTTAGTCATAAAAATGTCATAGTATATTAAGGCATAAAAATTCATAGTGTATGAAGGTACAAAAAGTCATATTATAGTACGGCATAAAAATTCTTATTACAGTAAGTCATAAAAAGTCAAACTATAGTAAAACATAATAACGTCATAGTATAATGAGGCATAAAAACGTCAT
>NW_019487761.1:0-516 GCF_002814215.2 Seriola lalandi dorsalis | reverse complement strand
GGATCAGTGTAAAATGGCATAATCGAGGCTCTATGGAACATAAATTCGAGGATTGAATGGAGGAATACTTTATTCCAACAGTTTCTTGATCAAATACATCAGGCTATGAAAAATGTTGACAGCTCTGGGTTTGTGAATGTGAGCAAGTAACCAAATGTGTAGTAGCCTGTAGTGCCCCCTCCTGACAGGTGTAGGACACTGCCTGTGTAGAGTCACACTACTGTTGGCTGATGGATCCTCCTCAGTTCAGCTCAGGCTTATCCCTGTCTTTAATGATACATGTTTAGGTGCCCTGCATCCCCTGTCAGACTATATATGCATATAGATACATATATTAAAAAAAAATTAATCTGGCTTCATCTGTTCATCTGAATGGTTCACTTCCCTTTTATCACAAGCTGCATTCCCTGATTTATTGCAGTTTTCCACAGATGTCCTCCCATCTGTGGTTTTTAGGGGGGCTTTTAGGACAATGATTTGTAAGCACTGGCCTCCCTCATTGCACTGTTGAAGATA
>NW_019487760.1:0-537 GCF_002814215.2 Seriola lalandi dorsalis | reverse complement strand
CACACACACACACACACACACACACACACACACACACACACACACACACACACACACACATACAGTACAACCAGATTTGAAGCAGTTCGTCCATTGATTTCCTCTCACCTCCTCCTCCTCCTCCAACATTCCTCTTTATATATTTTTTCTAGTTTTGCATAATGTTATCGAGCGGCTGCAGCATCACACGGCTCGGCCGATCAGCTGTTTACTGACAGAAAAATAAGCTTCCAGCAGGAGGAGGAGGAGGAGGAGGAGGAGGAGGAGGACGAGGAGACGAGGGAGGATGAAAACTTTGTGCAGCAGACGCCTCCGTCGGTCACAGCGACGCCCAGCAGAGTGAGAGAGAGAGACTGGACGCTGCATCAGGAGTCTCCACTGAGTCAGCAGCAACCTGCCAAACATCTCTCACTCTCTCACTCTCTCTCTCTCTCTCACTCTCTCTCTCTCTCTCACTCTCTCACTCTCTCACTCTGCTGCTCGCCAACTGGAGCTGAAACAAGTGTGAAATACAGCGGATCATACACACAACATCTG
>NW_019487759.1:0-516 GCF_002814215.2 Seriola lalandi dorsalis | reverse complement strand
GCAACAAACGCCACATCCACCAGTCATTGTTCCCGCATATACTGGGTACATGAGACCAGTCGGCCAAGGGGGCAGCTGTCGAGCTGTTTGTCTACGCCAAAGCCCACAGCACAGTCTGATGCAACTGTAAATAAGGCAAAAATACTTGAACAGAATTTGATCAAGGAGAAGTTTCCATGAGATGTGGTGCCAGCACTGATATGACCACTTCCTATACAATAAATCCTCAGTCTGAAAAAAAACAGAACAGAGGCTGGGTAACACGGTGAAGCAGGACACTGCGTTTGATTTAATACAGCAGCAGCTTCTACCGTTTGGGATGAATAAATAGCTAATCTCTTCAGTGGCAGTTGCCCAGACATCGGCCCACGCTCCTGGCTTGTCATCACGGACTGTTCACTGGTCAAGGACGGAGGAGGAGGCTCCCAGGCAGAGGGCGGTCATTGCCCCTCGTCCTCTCGGCCCTGGCGAACACAGGACTTCACCGCCACGCTTTGACAGCAGGAGTGTCAGAGC
>NW_019487758.1:0-516 GCF_002814215.2 Seriola lalandi dorsalis | reverse complement strand
ACCCATCTCAGCTGGGTGGACGTTCCCCCGCACTGCTCCGCTTTCGTACCTTCAGCTCCATCCTTCTCTGCTTGTTCTCTATCTGCCGTGAGGAGATTGAACATGACTGTGGAAATATGGCTTCCGAGAGATGCTGTGAACCCCCCACCCCCACTTCTCCTCCTCCTCTTCTCCCTCTATTCCCGCTTCCACCCGCAGCAGTCGCACAGCATACGAGTCAATGTGACCGCTGAGGCAGAGCAGCCTTTTGATACCGCTAACGTTCAAAGCAGGCCCAAACGACCCGATGAAAGCAATCTAATACCACAAATTAGCCTGTCACTTAGCCTGGATTATAAACCTCATGAGGGCCATGGCTAAAATAACTCGAGCCTCTTTGTTCTGTGATGTAAAACAGCGAAAGACGAGTGTAACAACAACAACAACAACAACAAAAAAAAGGTGCAATTTAATTTTAAAGCTTGTGCGCTCTCCTCAATTGCTTTGTGTAATTGAATAGATTTTGTTTCTTTTTTT
>NW_019487757.1:0-516 GCF_002814215.2 Seriola lalandi dorsalis | reverse complement strand
GTCTCTTTGTGGTGATGTGTCTCTTTGTGGTGGTTCAGCGTCTCTTTGTGGTGCTTTTGTCTCTTTGGCGGTTTAGCATCTCTTTGTAGTGGTTTTATGTCTCTTTGTGGTGGTTTAGCTTCTCTTTGTTGTGGTTTTACATCTCTTTGTTGTGGTTTTGTGTCTCTTTGTGGTGTTTTTATGTGTCTTAGTTGTAGTTTCTTCACACTTCTAACAAAGTTAGCTATTGAGCCTTTACAGTACAGATTTGGACTCTTTATGTGTCTTTTCTGATGTTGCCCGGTATTTGAAATAATTG
Organism: Seriola lalandi dorsalis; assembly: GCF_002814215.2. Taxonomy (NCBI): domain Eukaryota; kingdom Metazoa; phylum Chordata; class Actinopteri; order Carangiformes; family Carangidae; genus Seriola; species Seriola lalandi. The sequence continues at coordinate 218 of NW_019487757.1, read as the reverse complement.
TGAAATAATGTTCTTCTCTGTTTTTCTTTGCTCAGATTGATCCAGAACGACAGACAGAGAGTGAAACGGAGACAAAGACAGAGGGACGACGATGTTTGAAAATGTCCCGACAGGTACATTCTCTCAGCTGTTCAGTACTTTACAAAGCTCACAGCTGAAGTGAAGATTATTATTTGTCTTTACATTGTCAAGCTGTTTACCTGTTCACTCTGTGTTTA
>NW_019487756.1:0-516 GCF_002814215.2 Seriola lalandi dorsalis | reverse complement strand
TATTATTATTATTATTATTATTATTATTATTATTATTACTAAAAATATGTTGTAGGATCCCAAAAAAAACCTATTCTCAGTTAATATACTTTCATACTCTGCTGCTGCCCTTCTCTCCTTGTAATCACTAATTACTCACTTTTACAAATGCAACTGCTCTTGCTGATGTATGGTATTATTTTCCTGCATACACAGTGGCCGATTTGCCTTGCATGTCCTACATCTCAACTCCTCATTAATATTGCATGATCTTGTTAGTGTCTTCTACCTCTTCTTTACCCCTCAACACCCCGGCTGCAGGAGCTGGAGGGTATATCTGAAAGCCAACTTGCATCTCCTGCTTTTAGCAGACTTGCAGACATGGGATAGGCTCAAATCTATCCAAGGATTATCCTCCACTGTCTCCCTTCCAAAAAAATTATTATATGGAAGTGTCAAAAGAAATGAGATTAGTTGCCTCTTCTTTCCTCTCTGCAGTGGAAAATACGTTTTATGTGTGATTTTCACCCAAATAAG
>NW_019487755.1:0-516 GCF_002814215.2 Seriola lalandi dorsalis | reverse complement strand
TTTTTTTTTTTTTTTTCCGGGGGGGAGGGAGGGGGAGACGACGACTCACTCCATGCCCTGAGCGGTCTGCCGGGCGATGTCGATCAGCTTGATCATCTCAAACTTGGTCTCGATGATGTGCAGGTGGTGGTACAGACTGGAGCCTTCACACCACTGGGTCACTATGGCCAGCTGAGGCTTGGTGGTGTAGCCCATGAACAGCAGGATGTTCACATGACGCGTTTTCCTTGGTGGAAACACACACACACAGAGGTTGATGAAAATACACAAGTGCAGATGTTTTGTTTGGCTTTGTTAAAAAGGAGGATATTTCAGTAATATGATATTCATTTGCAGTGCAGTATAAAGAGGTGCAAAGTGCACAGGTTTTCCTGATTTAAGAGCAGGTGGCTGAAGTTACCTGAGGACTCCCACTTCATTCTTGAAGGCCTGAAGCTGCTGTGGCGTGGGAGCAGTGACATTCAACATCTTCACTGCCACATCACCTGAGAGGAGAGGGAAGGCCTTTCAGGATCC
>NW_019487754.1:0-516 GCF_002814215.2 Seriola lalandi dorsalis | reverse complement strand
AGGTGCAAAGTATGAGCTACTGTACAAAATTAAATTAGCCTGATGCCCTTTGTAATTTCTGTTTTAAAACATTGCTGGCTCTGAAACAGAATTAATTAGTTAACCCACTGAGCTCAACCTTCATTTCCCAGGTGAAATTGATTTATTGACGTTGCTTTTGTCAATCAGTGTGCATCTTTGTGAGTGTGATTACTCACAGAAAAAGTGTGTGTGTGTGTGTTTGTGTGAGGACATAATAACAAACTTGATTATTATTCAAGTCAAGTTAAATTGTCCTTGTTCACATATGGATTTAAATGAATCATGGTGATTTACAATATGCTCTAAAGTCAGACAACATGAGGTACAAGCTACTTATATAAGAAGTCTCCGCTGACCATACAATAGCTCCAACCAATACGCTAGCATCTGCCGGTGGAGGCTCTGCTAAAGCCGCCTGACATGAAACAAGTGTAGTCAGGATTATGGAAACTTAACGTGTTGTCATCTCCCGTGAGATATTTAATAGAGCAGATT
>NW_019487753.1:0-516 GCF_002814215.2 Seriola lalandi dorsalis | reverse complement strand
CAGCCCTGGAGAACAAAAGAGATCAAGGTTAAACCCAATAAAGTTTTATTCATCAATTCTAATAAATAGCTAAAACAGTAATGGCTATTACAGACCCCAGTATGGGATAACAATGGTATTTATGAGCCACAATAAAGCAGACAATGTACTCACTGTGCGGAGATTCTATCGCATACCCCAATAAATACCACTATGATATCACCTGGTGCTCGCTAACACTGCAACTCACACTGCAAGCAGAAACAAAACTGCAAGACATGCAAATGACCAGCACCACCAAAGCTTACCACACTGCATCCAAGGTGGAACCCACGCGTACTCCCCACCGCTCGCTCTGCTGCCTGAAAGGAAATAAAACAGAACAAAGGGAAATCCACACAAAAACTAGGGTCTAGTCTCCATTAACATAACGGGCCAGTGAAACCAGGCAATATGGACCATCTGGTCCCGACAATGCAAATCAAGTGGGGCCGGACCATGTAGATGGATTGGCACAGGCAGGCAAAGCATGGGGGC
>NW_019487752.1:0-516 GCF_002814215.2 Seriola lalandi dorsalis | reverse complement strand
GTAAAGGTGAAACAATACAACAATGAGTTGACATAAAAAAAAGTACTTTTGAATAGGTAAGTATTTAAGTAAGTAATGGAGCTGTGTACTTTGTGTTCCTCTGGTTTTGTGTGTAGGTTACACTGTATAAAATTAGGTTACTTTTTCCTCTAGCTGGGAAATATCCTATTCCATAACAGAAATCATTTGTTTCACATTTCTAGGGTTAATTATGCATAAAGTTGCCAGATTTTCACAAGGGACTGCTGGGAGGATCTTGAGCGCTAGCTACAAACTACAATTTCCACACTGATCCACTTAATGTCTTTCTGATGGATTAATTGGGGCTAAGAAGCTTGTGTTGTGGATCAAGGCAATGGATAAGTAAGTAGAAGAGGGTTGAATGAGACAATGTGAATTTGAATGCTGTTCAAACACATAAAGAAGATGTTGGATCAGATATGTGTATTTGTGTATTTGAAGTATGTGCATGTATATTATGGAGGACAGTAAAACAAAGGAAGAAGAAGAGTGGAT
>NW_019487751.1:0-516 GCF_002814215.2 Seriola lalandi dorsalis | reverse complement strand
TGACATATAGAAAACCTGAAGATGGCACTGTTCCAGTGCTGGTTGGTTTCTGAGTGTCCCAGATCAACTTAATGTGGCTAGGTACGGTCCAGGACCAGGTTCTGATAGATTAAAGTCTTAGCTTTGAGTTTAGTAGGTTTACATCCTTTAGAGATTCCACTTTTTCTTCAGTCACTGTAAATGTTATTTTTAGTGTTATTGGTTTTTGAATCGCATCAATTGTGGGTCATTGTCATACTTAATATCATTATTTGTATTTTTACTGTTATTTGTCATTATTTATGACGCTATCTTGTTCCCCACAAGGAACAAGGTACCCCCAACAGCTCTTTCTATTTATATTTTTTATTTATCACTGCTCCGCCTTTTGTTTCGTATTTCCCTCAAACACACGTTTACAGTAAACTAGCTCAGGTTCCTGAGGGGCGGGGACAGCATGGGGTGGGGTTTCCGTGTTTTGACGGCGTGATGTCACCGGCCGGGGCTTTCCTTCATGACGTCAGAGGGCGACGAGGC
>NW_019487750.1:0-516 GCF_002814215.2 Seriola lalandi dorsalis | reverse complement strand
TCAAAAAAAAAAAAAAAAAAATCAATTAAAACAGGAGACGCTGGCCTCAAAGTATGTTTTTGCTATTAAAATAAAAATAAAATAACCATTGTACATCCCTGCAAACAAATCCAGAGTACAGCATGTAGGTTTCCCTTTGAGGAACATACAGCAAAATAATGAAAATAAATCAATTGGACCTTACCTTTGAATGCTTTTCAAAGTGAGGCAAGGAACGATTCTCAAAACCATCAGGTACTCGCGAGCCACTTATGGCCTGCTGGCCCACACAGGCAATCATCTGAGAGATATTAATGAAGGATCCTGTGTGTAAGCAGAGGAGACGATGGAAAAGGTGACACACAGTACACACACGAAAAAATAATAATAATGCTAACACAAGAAGTATAACACACAAAGATTCCCAATTAAGAATCAATTTTAGCAGAAGAGCAGTGATGATTTATTTGTTGTGTTAGATGCAAAATAGGTTGTTGTTGTTTTTTTTTTTTTTTTTTAACAGAAGCAGAAACCAAT
>NW_019487749.1:0-948 GCF_002814215.2 Seriola lalandi dorsalis | reverse complement strand
TGCCTTACTATACTATGTCGTTTTTATTACTTTTTATGCCTTACTATACTATGACTTTTTATGCCTTACTATACTATGACTTTTTATGCCTTACTATACCACGACTTTTTATGACTTTTTATACTATAACTTTTTTGACTTTTTATGCCTTACTATACTATGATTTTTTATGACTTTTCATACTATGACTTTTTTAAGACTTTTTATGCCCTACTATACTATGACTTTTTATGCCTTACTATACAATGACTTTTGAATAACTTTTTATACTATGACTTTTTATGCCTTACTATACTATGACTTTTTATGACTTTTTATACTATGACTTTTTTGACTTTTTATCCCTTACTATACGATGACTTTTTATGACTTTTCACACTATGACCTTTTTATGACTTTTTATGCCTTACTATACTATGAAGTTTTTATGAGTTTTTATGCCTTACTGTACTATGACTTTTTTGACTTTTTGTGCCTTACTATACTATGACTTTTTATACTATGACTTTTTTATGACTTTTTATGCCTTACTATACTATGATATTTTTATGACTTTTTATGCCTTACTGTACTATGACTTTTTGTGCCTTACTATACTATCACTTTTTATACTATGACTTTTTTATTACTTTTTATGCCTTACTATACTATGATATTTTTATGACTTTTTATGCCTTACTATACTATAACTTTTTTATGACTTTTTATGCCTTACTATAATATGATTTGTTATGCCTTAGTATACTATGATTTTTTATGACTTTTTATGCCTTACGTTACTACGATATTTTTATGACTTTTTATGCCTTACTATACTATGACTTTTTCATGACTTTTTATACTATGACTTTTGACTTTTTATGCCTTACTATACGATGACTTTTTATACTATGACTTTTTTATGACTTTTTATGCCTTACTATACTATGATATTATTATGACTTTTTA
>NW_019487748.1:0-516 GCF_002814215.2 Seriola lalandi dorsalis | reverse complement strand
GGTTAGACTTATGTATACTGCACCTCACTTTTGCTTCTTTAAAAGAGCACAAAACACTTTAAAAAGTAGCTATAACCAGGAGATAAAGAGTAGATACAGGTGAACACTGTGACCTCTGGTGTAAATGTTGCCTTAGAAGTGCGAAGATGACAAAGATCAGAGGAATCAGAAGGACAATCCAAAGAAAGGAAATCTAAGACTGACTATCAAAGAACTCAGCTTCAAACCCGAAAAGAAAGTCTGGAGATGTCTCAGGATGATGACGGGTCACATTCTCTGCCCGGCTTGTCTTTGGAGCAGGAAGAAGAAAGAGCTGTCTCAGCTCTGACACCAACACAAACGAATCATGCTTCCCTTCAAAGACTCTGCAGCATAATTTTAGAAAGTGTGAGTCTTGCATTGAAAAAAAATGTTATACAGTATGGCATCATCATCCAGTCTACATATAGTGAATATTATATTGCATGTGTCAGTGAATATGATCCCATGCAACATAGATGTCACATAAAGAACATA
>NW_019487747.1:0-516 GCF_002814215.2 Seriola lalandi dorsalis | reverse complement strand
CCTGACTCCCCTCACTCACCTGACTCCCCCACACTCACCTGACTCCCCTCACTCACCTGACTCCCCCACACTCACCTGACTCCCCACACTCACCTGACTCCCCCCACTCACCTGACTCCCCACACTCACCTGACTCCCCTCACTCACCTGACTCACCCCCACTCACCCCCACTCACCTGCTCCTCATTCCCTCGTTTACTCCTCAGTTTATGAACCGCTCTTCTTCTTCTGCTGCTATCAGACTCTCTGCTTCTCCTCCCTCACCTGAGCCTTTACCTGCTCTCACCTGCACCACCTTTAAATAAAGGTCAACCTCTGTGTCTCTGAGTCGTGTGTTTGTAATTGTTTTTGGATTTTGTCCAGGTAAAGGACGTGTTCTGTTGAACACTTTGGGACAAAAGATAAATTCTACAAAATAAATCCTGATGATGAAGTGAGTTAGAATCAAACAGGAAGTGGCGGCTGCTGCGTCCGTCCCTCAGTGTTGTTGGATTCTGTCCTTTGGAAGAAACAAAG
>NW_019487746.1:0-704 GCF_002814215.2 Seriola lalandi dorsalis | reverse complement strand
TATAACTTAGAAAATATTTAAATAATTTAAAAAGTAAAACAAAGATCTCATGACTCATGACTGAAACTCGCCTTTTTTACATTCAACAAGTATCATTGAATTTTGTGTCGTGAGTCCAAGCGAAGAGCAGGGTGACTCTGTAAAGCAGCAGGGTCCTGGCTTTAACAAGGACAACCGAGCAACACCAGACACACACACACACACACACACACACACACACACACACACACACACACACACACACACACACACACAAAGTGGGTCAAAACTAAGCGACAGGGTTCATGTTCTCTTCTGCTCAGACTGAGCAGAATCGAACTCCGGTGGATTCATCGTCTCTTTCGACTCGTTTCATACAGTTTTGGTTCAATAAAACTAACGCAGTATTTAAGTTGATCTGACACAAACCTGTGACAGTCAAACCACGCTGCAGCTATTTATACATATCTACAGTTTACACCAGACAAACGCAGCTTTACATTAAACTCTCAGATGTTTTGTTCTATTCATGCAGCAAATTCTTGTTTTCAGGAGATAATGCAACAATTCATCTGTTGTTTAAAGAACATGAAGCCAGTGATTGACAGGTAATTAAAGGTGGATTATTAAAATTGAAAAACTGACATGTTGATTAAATCCAAAAAGCTGAGTACTGTGCACTAAGCTGCAAACCAAGCTCCAAGCTTTAAGCCACACAAACGTCC
>NW_019487745.1:0-516 GCF_002814215.2 Seriola lalandi dorsalis | reverse complement strand
AAAGAGGAGGAGACAAAGAGGAGGAGACAAAGAGGAGGCAGGAGGAGGAGACAAAGAGGAGGCAGGAGGAGGAGACAAAGAGGAGGAGACAAAGAGGAGGAGACAAAGAGGAGGAGACAAAGAGGAGGCAGGAGGAGGAGACAAAGAGGAGGCAGGAGGAGGAGACAAAGAGGAGGAGACAAAGAGGAGGAGACAAAGAGGAGGAGACAAAGAGGAGGCAGGAGGAGGAGACAAAGAGGAGGCAGGAGGAGGAAAGAGAAGAGAAAACAAGATTATCAGAGAGAGACAGGAGGATGAGAACGAGAGAGAGACAGAATCTGAGGATTTTAAGTTAGTTTTAATCCAAATTCAACCAAATGGTTTGTTTTTGGAGAACAGTGATGACAAGCTTTGGGGGCGGAGCCTACCAGGTAGCAGGAAGTGACAGTCAGCGGTGTCAGTTTACGCCTTCTCCAGTTACTTTAATGCTTTTCCAGCTAAAGTTCGTCCTCCTGCCTCAGACTCATCACGCTGTAA
>NW_019487744.1:0-516 GCF_002814215.2 Seriola lalandi dorsalis | reverse complement strand
TGACTCTCGGAAAACTCATGAAGGTCTTAACACACTTGGGAAAAATTTGACACATATGGCAAAATCTTTGCAAGTTTGTGTGCGTTGACTTCATGCATGCATTTACTTGATGCCCAGATTTGAAAATAGAGGAGTAGCAATGTGAGCTTGCTGCTTTCATCACATAGTGTGAGGGAAAAACTTCAGTAGGCTGAGCTCTGGAGGAGTACTGACACAGCAAATGCTCTGAAATATTCATGCATCTGAGATGTGACAGTAATCCCATCTTAATCACAACATAATACCAGCAATGGTGAAGGCACAGACACGCCTGCAGACACACATACAGACTCTCTTTTTATCCCATCAGTGGTGGAAGCGCTTCTACTGTAATGAGATAGCAGATGAATTTATGTATTTATAGAATAATTTATGCTGAACTCTTGGTCCTACTGCCCTGAAAACATATTGTATGTATACACACACACACACACACACACACACACACACACACACACACACACACACACACACACA
>NW_019487743.1:0-516 GCF_002814215.2 Seriola lalandi dorsalis | reverse complement strand
TGGAAATTAGGTTGAAGGGAGCAGTGAGACTGAAACAAAACAATAAAGTTGAGGGCCAGAAAAGCTGAGGGGGCTTGTCACTGTGAGCGATACATTTCACGTTACACAAAAATTACTTGGTTACACGTGATTATGAGAAGATTATGAAAAGAACTACAAGGTTTTGAGACTCTAATAACAGCATCTCATCTTTGCCCAAATACACCAGATGACAGACAATAATTATGATTTGCCTCTGTCACACTATTTTGTGTGCGTGTGTGTGTGTGTGTGTGTGTGTGTGTGTGTGTGTGTGTGTTCATATAGATAGCATACCATTGTGGTTTGGACATCATGCAGTAATGGAGGTTAATTTATTGATTACTGTGGACTAGGTTCTATTAAAGTCAGCTGTTTTATGTTTGAGGGAAGTGAGGATTCCAAGAATTTGAATTGCTCTCCACCAAGTTGACAGAGTTGGGGCTCTTTGTCCAGAGCCAATCCTAACCGTCAGTATCAGTGCCAATCCAGGAATAT
>NW_019487742.1:0-516 GCF_002814215.2 Seriola lalandi dorsalis | reverse complement strand
GGGGCAAGAATGTCCAAAATTTCATGTCAATCTGTCCATTAGTCAATGTGATTTCATTACACTGACTAAGATTAATTATTAATTAATTAATCAAGATTTTTAATTAATTGAGATTTTACTCAAAACCACAATGGTTCATGGTGGGATCAGGTTTCCAAAGTAAGTACATTGTCTGGGAACCGTGAATGCTTGTACAAAATTTTATGCCAATCTGTCAGTAGACAAGACTTTGATCTGACCCTGGGGCAAGATGAAAGGTCAGAGGATCAATCCCCAATGTCACTAAGATTAACATGTGATATCTGTAACATATTTCATAAGAATTTATGTCGAGAGATAAGCCAGGGGATCACCGAGGCAGTGGGGTTCATTAATATGTATAAATATAATTATGTATAATTATGTATATGTAATATGCAGAGTTACATTTTCTTCCAGAATAATTGTCAACTGTAAAGTGCATTGAACAGGCCAGGCATCGTCCACATCGCTGCAAACACACACACACACACACAC
>NW_019487741.1:0-516 GCF_002814215.2 Seriola lalandi dorsalis | reverse complement strand
GGTTAGACTTATGTATACTGCACCTCACTTTTGCTTCTTTAAAAGAGCACAAAACACTTTAAAAAGTAGCTATAACCAGGAGATAAAGAGTAGATACAGGTGAACACTGTGACCTCTGGTGTAAATGTTGCCTTAGAAGTGCGAAGATGACAAAGATCAGAGGAATCAGAAGGACAATCCAAAGAAAGGAAATCTAAGACTGACTATCAAAGAACTCAGCTTCAAACCCGAAAAGAAAGTCTGGAGATGTCTCAGGATGATGACGGGTCACATTCTCTGCCCGGCTTGTCTTTGGAGCAGGAAGAAGAAAGAGCTGTCTCAGCTCTGACACCAACACAAAGGAATCATGCTTCCCTTCAAAGACTCTGCAGCATAATTTTAGAAAGTGTGAGTCTTGCATTGAAAAAAAATGTTATACAGTATGGCATCATCATCCAGTCTATATATAGTGAATATTATATTGCATGTGTCAGTGAATATGATCCCATGCAACATAGATGTCACATAAAGAACATA
>NW_019487740.1:0-516 GCF_002814215.2 Seriola lalandi dorsalis | reverse complement strand
TCTCTTATTTTCTTCTTCGTATCCACAATGGGAAGCAGCGTCCAGCGGGAAAATGGCCGCCGCGTCAATCATCGGTCCCACAATGCAACAGTGTTCACAACATTTATGTGGTCACTTTTATCAGGTTGACACATGCCGTTCCAGACTGGAGAAATAGTTTGACTACGTTTAACCAACAAGTCTGTGCTTTTAAATTCCGATTAAGTGTAAGGAAAATACTGATAAGACGCTGGGAGTGTTTTCGCCTTTTTCTAGCAACATTCAAAACAAATGTGGCCATTCGAGGTCAAACCGAAAGTAATACTGAAAAGTTAAGTCGTACTTTTTAGTGGTTGTCAGAGTTGTTTTGAAAAGAATAGATAACCATTTTGAGACAACTGCCATATGTCTGTGTAAACGAGAAAAGACTATTTCTTTTTTTTTTTAAGAGATGAGAAAACTACCCGGGAGCGATGTGTATTTCAAGCCGATTATTTGGTGATGTGCATGTCTTGTGAATTTTAAATTGTTTTTTTT
>NW_019487739.1:0-516 GCF_002814215.2 Seriola lalandi dorsalis | reverse complement strand
CTCAAGAGGCACAAATAATCAAACAGTTCTCTACTGATCAACTTCACATGTGTCTCACAGTCTTATCTAAATGTAAAGTTAAAGGTGGCCTGTGTGGTCTTTTCTTTTTTATAGGTGGGTCCTTCTCTTGTATTATGCATGTGCACAAGAAATGTAGCAAAGCACCGACAAAGTGAAGGAGGGAGAAGACTGCAGACATAGATGTAAACAATTCAGGGTTTTATTTCCTTTATAAATTATCTTTGAATATACATGAAACACTTCTGTAAGGTTTCAATGATACAATATAAACAGAAAAAGAAGCATTTTATTGAACATGTATTGTTTTTTATTTAGAAAACGAACTTGAAATGAAAATTATTCTTTATTATTCATTGATTATACCCAATAATCAATTTTCTATCTTTGTAAATACAACGATTGTAAAGAGATTCCCCTGTTGAAAATGTTTATAGAGGTTGTTTTATTCAAAAATGTACAAAAAATATATAAATTTGATTAATGCAATATATGTCA
>NW_019487738.1:0-516 GCF_002814215.2 Seriola lalandi dorsalis | reverse complement strand
CTTTTGAGGAAGTCGCTATACCCAGGCTGTATTTTCAGTCATTTGGGTTGTTTCAAATGTGAATGGGTTTTTGATTGAGATGTGTATATGGGAGCTGAGTCCTGTTTTATTGAAGCTCTCGAAAGTAAACTGTCGTTACACTGCTGACTTTAGAGGGAACAAAGAGCCACAGAATCAAAAATGGAGGAAGCTAATCCTGTCATACGATCAGCAACTGTCCTGTAACTAGTAAGGACGCGTGTTGATCTACTGTAATGTAAGCTAGAGCCGGGTGTTATGGACCCAAAACCATAACTAAATTTTTTTTTTTTTTAAATGATTGAAGATAACTAGCATATATTAAATAATAGTCTATTATTAAATAATCTATTTCTGTCTCTCATTTATTGTCAACAATAGTAACAGCCTGATTAAAATGGAGTACAATTACAGGATTTCCTCTTTTGCTGAACAAAATACAGCTGTGTAAATATCAATAAAAATGTAAGCAGAGCTGCTCATCTGATCCTTTAGATC
>NW_019487737.1:0-516 GCF_002814215.2 Seriola lalandi dorsalis | reverse complement strand
CGCACACACACACACACACACACACACACACACACACACACACACACACACACACACACACAACTCCCTAGTAGAATATAGTGATTTTATTAGTAGAAAGGTAATATAGAAATGGCGGCTTGCTTACTCATAAAGGCCGAGAACAGAGACAGGACTGAATCCGGAGCTACTTAAAGCTAGACGAACAAAGCTCTAAGTGTGTGTGCGTGTGCGTGTGTGTGCACGTATGACACAAGTGAGACAGAGCTCATTCACATTCCCAGACAGTGGCAGCAGAAAAGAGTCAGCGTGACCTGGGAAGTGTTGTGGTCCGCGGCCGCCTGCAGTGTGTAACTGTCACTTAGAAGCTTCTGAACAATTATGATAAGACGCAAATTAAACACACTTAAGCAAAAAGGGCTGAGGAAAAGTAATATGCTACATCCTCCAACAGCAGCTGCGATAAGATAAACAGACCGAGGAGCCGTAAATCCTCCAATAGTGATCGCGGTTACACTAACAGTCGTCTTACTTCAT
>NW_019487736.1:0-516 GCF_002814215.2 Seriola lalandi dorsalis | reverse complement strand
ACAAAGGTCCACATTGGACATGCTCCTGTGGGGGGGTGGGGACAATCTACCTATACGCTCATTCATATTGGAGGACTTGTTGGTTTTCTAAGGTGCTTAAAGGCCTTCTGGGAATTGTGGGAAACTTTCAACTGAAGTAGAACAAAACAAGATGCAACAAACAAACAAAAGATTAAATAAATAAATAATGATGTTTCCATGTTTCGTCCTTAACAGATAACAACAGGCATGGTCTATAGAACCCAGTTTCACAGAGAGAAAATATCAAAACATCCAAGGACATGTTGCTGTTAAAGCTAATCTTATATCTACACCTTCATTCTTTCCTTTGTTTTGTCACATATACGACTCTTTGAGAGGATGGACCACATACAGGCTATCTGCAACATGTGCTGTCATGTCCTACGTTCTGTTGTACTAGCTGTTGTAATAGTGTGGTGTTCTTCAAAAACAAACAACAACAAAAAAGAGATGGCGAAAGAGAGACAGTCTGCATGCATATAGACTTCCTCTCAT
>NW_019487735.1:0-516 GCF_002814215.2 Seriola lalandi dorsalis | reverse complement strand
CCTCTCTTCCTTTGTAAGGGGGGAGATTAAGAAAAAGCCCAGAGACAGAAAGACCCAGAAGGTGACCAATGCCCTGCGAGCTTTCGTCCTCACAAACGTCCTTTTAGTAGGATTCGGGATCACCTGCCTAGTGCCCAATCTCCCCCTGCAGGTGAGTGGTGCACTTCAGCTGTCAGAGATGCCTTGCTAGCAAAGTTTTTCTTTAAAAGAAAAAGTTACTGATTAGCCTCTTTTCACAGGCTGTTGGCAGCAGAGACAGCCAGTTATGTAAAAGTCAACATGGCTAACAGCATCACTATGTGTAATTACATATAATGTGTGATAATGTGGAACTTTAAAGGAATAGTTTGGCATTTCGGGAAACAAGCTGGTTCACTTTAATGCAGAGAGATAAATAAACCTGAATTCCCCTCAGGATTGATAAAATATCTATCTATCTATCTATCTATCTATCTATCTATCTATCTATCTATCTATCTATCTATCTATCTATCTATCTATCTATCTATCTATCTA
>NW_019487734.1:0-516 GCF_002814215.2 Seriola lalandi dorsalis | reverse complement strand
TATTTGCTATTTTTGATATTTGCTTTTCCCTGACAGTAAATATTTTTGGGGTTTTGGACGGTTGGTCTGAAAAGTTAAGCAATTTAAATGTCAACTTAGGCTCTGGGAAGTTATATTTTTTTAGTTTTATTTTCTTATTTTTATTTATTTATTTATTATTTTTCATATTATATCTTCGTATTATTCCTGGGGCATTTCCTGCTTGTATTAGACAGTGATAGTGAAGAGGTGACAGGACCAGAGGAGTGCCCCATGAAAACTGTTTTGAAATATTATACTTATTTATTGTATTTTCTTTCTTACTGACATCTAATTTCACTCAATTATAAGACAATAGATACAACTGTTTGAACTTTCTAAGTAATACTTTGCCGAGCTGTGTTGTTTGTGTTCCTTTTTCATATTTTTGAGCAGGTGAAAATAGTGTTGTTATTGGTGGAGAAGCAGAACAACAACTGTGCTTTAAGTATTTTAAGACTGTCAAGGTCTAAGCCACCTGACTATAAAGACTGGGCA
>NW_019487733.1:0-516 GCF_002814215.2 Seriola lalandi dorsalis | reverse complement strand
CCTGCACACACGCACGCATACACACACACACACACACACACACACACACACACACACACACACACACACACAGACAGACAGACACAAAACGTCGTGTGCAGAGGACAAGAGGGTGTTTTTTCTCAACATTCAATCTCAGCCTTTGAGGTGGCTCCTATATGAATATTCGCTCACAAACACGGCGGATACAAAGGGACGGCGTGACAGCACAGATGAAAAATAAGTTTCTATTGTTCCCAACCATTTCTTCTGCTTGCTATTACCATACTGACCGCTCGGTAACCTTTCTTCCTGCCACTCTGGAAGCTAATGAGAAAAGCCTCGGATGAAAAATGCAATATCAGACATGTGACCTGTTCCGGGGTTATTAAAAACAGCAAACATGCTCAGATTGTGAATCAATGGAATTGATTACAGTGGAAATGCACAGGGGACTTCAAACTCTGTCAAAGAACATCTCAATCTCCATATTTCTCCGCGTGCACTCTGTGTATCAGCTGGATAGATTTTTTTTTT
>NW_019487732.1:0-516 GCF_002814215.2 Seriola lalandi dorsalis | reverse complement strand
GATGTTTCTCTGTTGTTGTGGTTTAGGCTGATAACGTCTGGTTTTTACATTAAATCTTTCCTCATGTAGATTTTAGATCTTATGTTTTGTTACCTGCTTTTTATTCCCTGACCGAACAAAAGAATTTCTGCTTTTCATAACATAAGGAGCCTTAAAGAAATTCAGTGTTGATGCAGGAAGATGATGTGATAACATTACTGATCGTGGAGTTTTAATGTCCCTTTTCTAACATGATGTGTGTGAAGCTCTGTATCACTCAGCGGCCTGCGGGCCTGTGTTGCAGCAGAAGCTCCAGGGCGCCATCTAGAGTGCAGCACTGTCACTGTCACCCTGCAGGAGGAGGGTGATCCTCACGTTTTGTGTCTCTCATCCTTGACGAAGTCGTTGCTTATCCATAACATGGTGCGCTGTTCGGGTCGGTCCGTGCAGCGCGGTCAGGGGCAGCAGCTGCTGAGGGTCAGTGGTTCTCAACCTGCTCAGCCAGAAACACTTTAATTCTGACCTTATTTTTGCTTT
>NW_019487731.1:0-516 GCF_002814215.2 Seriola lalandi dorsalis | reverse complement strand
CACACACACACACACACACACACACACACACACACACACACACACACACACACACACACACACACCCTGAGGCTCCTCGCTCTCTCTCCGTCACATTCAAATTGTTTGTTCTTGCAATCTATCCATGTTAATGACTCTGCTGTGTAACATACTGATTATTTCACCAGCACTGAGACGAGAAGAGGTGATGCGTGTGTGTGTGTGTGTGTGTGTGTGTGTGTGTGACTGTGTGACTGAACTGTACTTTGGAAACAAGGATGTTTTATAAAATCAGGAGGACAATCAGGGAAAAGTAAGACATTTAATGTCATTTATTTCACACAAGTCGGATTAAAAATCTGACGTGTAGTTTCATCTATAAAGACATTTTCAACAAAGGGGACAAATTTTTGAATTTCTTTTCTAAAATGAGGATATTTTATGTTTAGAGCGAGTGAGACTTTTTGAAGTGTTTGGTCAGAGGATGTTTTTCACCGACACCGGCAGAGGTGTAGTGCTTTTGGTTTAAGTATCAGC
>NW_019487730.1:0-516 GCF_002814215.2 Seriola lalandi dorsalis | reverse complement strand
CACACACACACACACACACATTCACACACTCTCTCTCTCTCTCTGTCTCTCTCTGACGCACACAAACACACTCCAGCCACCGTGCACCACTTCCTCGCTTTCTGCTTCTTCAACATCCTCACACTGCCCTCACGTACAGCTCTTTCCCCCTGCCACTGGCACTCTATGGGTCTCTCTCTCTCTCTCTCTCTCTCTCTCTCTCTCTTTGATTAATTACCACTAAATCACCAGCAGTCACGAAACGACGGGCAGCCTTTCTTTCTGCAAGTCCTTCACTCTCTTCCTCCTTTTCTCCGACTTCCCTCCTTCTTCTGTGGTGTTTCAGATGGTCCTCCTCCTCTCTCATTGTTCGGGAATAAACTGGAGGGTTGCTCATTCACTGGCGCTGAACTTGTTTTTCTCCACATTTTATTTATCCAGGGCACGAATGCCCCTCGCCTCAGTGTTCACACCTGGGAGCTTCCCAGCACAAACAGTCCTCCGCCAATGTTTTAGTCGGTTTAAACAAAGACGAAA
>NW_019487729.1:0-516 GCF_002814215.2 Seriola lalandi dorsalis | reverse complement strand
CGCTTAATGATTTATTCCTCCAAATGTGGAGCTGGAACAAGACCTGACATGAACGGGACAAATCTAATCTTTTTGTGCACAGCCAACCCGTATCAAAGCACCCCTTTACTGTAAGATATCTTTTCCTTCAGATGCAGCCGTGAATATATTACTGCCATTCAAGATGTAAAGCTACTGAGTTCATGAGCCATTTGTTCTTAGCATGACAGCAGCAGTCTGTGGCACAGAAAGGTCAGAGTAAGATAATATATTCATGGTGGATATCCGATGTAGAGACTAATCTTCAAGGCTCAAATTTGAATCTAGGTGGTTTATGAGATGTACAAATTGCTCAGGGTAAAGCTCTGGGGATCTCTACAGACACAGCACTGCATGAAGCATGAACAAAAACGCACCTTGACAACCTCTGCTGAATGCTTTTCACAACTATTATTTTTTGACATAGCGCACACACAGTACATCAACACACCAGGGTTCGGGAAGTACAGCAAGTGAACCCCTGCTCATATGAAAAGT